>NC_064877.1:30175000-30242500 GCF_943734665.1 Anopheles aquasalis | reverse complement strand
TATTCCGGCCGGTGAGACGTTCGATTGCAGCTCGGCCGTTGGCTATCTGGCGGTATACCGTATATGCTTTGCGCTCGTTTGCTTCTTCGCCCTCTGGGCGGTCATGATGTTGAACGTCCGCTCGTCCAAGGATCCACGCGCTGCACTGCAGAACGGTTTCTGGGGCATTAAGTTCATGATCGTGATCGGCATTGCGATCGGTGCCTTCTTCATCCCGGAGACGGGCTTTGGACCGGCCTGGATGTGGGTCGGATTGATCGGTGGGTTCGCCTTCATCCTGGTGCAGCTCGTGTACATCATTGACTTTGCGCATAACTGGGCCGATGCCTGGGTGAGCAACTACGAGGAGGATGAATCGCGTGGTTGGTTCGCGGCCCTTTGCTGTGCCACCGGTGTACAGTACATCCTTTCGCTGACCGGAATCGTGTTGCTGTACGTGTACTTCACGCAATCGTCGAGCTGCTCCCAGAACACGTTCTTCATCACGATCAACATGATTCTGTGCGTCGGAGTGAGTATCCTGTCGATCTGGCCCAGCGTGCAAGAGTTCCAGCCTCGTTCTGGGCTGCTGCAGAGCTCGATGGTGACGCTGTACACCGTTTACCTGACCTGGTCGGCCGTAGCTAACAATCCGGACCCAGAGTGCAATCCCGGATTTCTGGGCATCATCGGGGAGAAGACGAACCGTGTGCACTTTGACAATACGAGCATCATCGGTCTGGTCATCTGGTTGCTGTGCATTCTCTACTCATCAATGCGCTCCGCCAGCAACGTTTCTCGGTTCTCCGATCCCGAAAAGCAGGGTACGTTGTATATTGTTTGACCCTTTTCTCTAATGGCTTTCGATTGTTAACTCCCTTACCTCGCTAACACATTGCTTGTTCCCGTGCACGATACCTGACTAACACTCGATGTATTCTCTATCTTTTCGGCTTTATGGTCACCGTTGTGGTCGTTCGTATCGACGTATCGACTGTGCGGGACTGTTTGAACCTTGTTTACTAATGACATCAAGATCTTACAGCCAGCCTCAGTGACGATAGTTCCGCCGGCCAAGGCGGCAGCGGCAATGAGGTGCGTGACAACGAGGAAGAAGCCGTGGCATACAACTGGTCCCTGTTCCATGTCGTGTTCATTACTGCCACCCTGTACGTGATGATGACCCTCACCAACTGGTACCAGTAAGTATCATCCGTCCGGGCTGGCGATGGAATGCAATCGATCCTTCATGTCGATACGATTCGTTTCAGACCAAACTCTTCACTGGACACACTCAACGCGAATGCTGCCTCCATGTGGGTGAAGGTTGTGTCCAGCTGGATGTGTATTGCCCTCTACGGTTGGACCTTGATTGCGCCGATGGTGCTGAGCGATCGTGAATTCAACTAAGCTCCCACACTAGATCCGTGTCGGTGGTGCTATAATCTCCCACGTTTTAATCCCTTTTCTTCATATAACTGTAGCGAACAATCTACGATCTTAACAACCCTCGGTTCTTAGTTATTAAATGTGATATATCTGTATGTAACAGGCTGGCAAGCAAATGAACAAATGGCTGAAATGTGGAAGGTGAAAGGTGAAAGGAATGAAATCCATCGTATCGTAGTAGAGAGAATTCAAAATAAGAAGAATAATAGATCCTGCAGATTGCCCTTGGGATGTTTAAAAGCTCCTTTAGCTTCCTTTAGTTTTCATAACATCGATTTAATATTCTAACATTCGTCCGGTAGCGGTTTCGCGGTAGTGCGTTAATCAAACTGCTTGTATCTGTGTATCATACAGCTGGAACAAAAAAAAAGCTTAAATAGATTCAATAAATCCCGCAAGTCTATGGCAGGAACAACTAGACGGGGTTGATTGGATCATTATTTTTGCTTTCCCGCTGCCAACACGATCCGTTGCACTGTCTTTTCGCGCCCTAGGATTTCCATCATTTCCGGCACCGAGGGGCCTTCTTGCAGCCCACTCAATCCTGCCCGCAATGCCTTCATCAGCTTCTCAAATGCAAGATGGTTTCGCTCGGCAAACGTTTTGATAAATCGGCTCAGTTCTGCCTTACTAAACTCCGGTACGTCCGTCTCAGTCGAAAGATTCTTTGCCAGCAGTGCCAAGATATCTAAAAGGATAGAGGACTTGTTGATGACTTTGCGTTCTATTTTTGTGCTATCTCATCTTACCAGTATCAACGATCTTCTCCTTTGTAGGCTTCGGTAGTATCCAGAGGAAGGATAGTTTACCCCGAACGAGATCGTGTAATGAATCGATCCGTGGCAAAGACCAGCTAAGTACATCCCGCACATGCTCTGGTTCCAGTTGCAGCTGTTTGCTTTCTTTGGGGAACTCTTTCCGCACCATCTCGGTAACCTCTCGGACGATTTCTTCTGCAGCCACACTGTCGTTTTCCAGCTTATGCCGTATTTCGGCGCGATTGAAGTGTTTCAAAAGCTCCGGGTTCAGGCGACTAGAGTTTGCGTTAATCTTCTTCAGGTCAAACAACCGAACTAGATCGGGAAGCTGGGGTGCTGCAATTTCTAGCAATTCACGCCCGAATCCTCCACCACTCTGCGTGACGTAGTTCAGCAGTGCCTGTGGGAAGGTACCATTGTGGCGGTAGTGCTCCAGCTGCACATCGCCCTGCCGTTTGCTGAGCTTCGTCCCGTTCGGGTTCATGATCAGCGGAAGGTGCGCGTACTGTGGCGGTCGCCAGCCGAACGCGTGGAACAGTTGGATATGCTTTGGGGTGGAAATTTGCCACTCCACACCGCGTAGCACGTGCGTGATGCGCATGTAGTGATCGTCGACCACGTTGGCAAAGTGGTAGGTCGGATAACCGTCCGATTTGATGATGATCGGATCGCCCTCCTGTTGTGCGATGAAGTAAACGATTTTGCCGAAGATGAGATCGTTAAACTCATCGCCCTTCGAGTGCAGCTTGAAGCGTATGCAGAATTTGTCATTCTTGGCCAACCGTTCCGCCACTTGGCCGGGCGTGAGATGACGGCACTTATTGTCATACTTCGGAACCTGCCTCAGCCGGAGCGCTTCCTTGCGCAACAGCTCCAGCCGGCGCTCGGTGCAGAAACAGTAGTAGGCCCGGCCATCTTCCATCAGCTTCTTCACCTCACGCTTGTAGATCTCGTACCGCTGGCTCTGGGTGTACGGTCCGTGCGGGCCACCCTTGAACGGATCTTCGTCCGGTTCGATGCCGGCCCACTTCAGATCGGCGTAGAGTTTTTCCGAGGCTCCCTCGACAAACCGCTCCCGGTCCGTGTCTTCGATACGCAGCACAAACTGGCCACCGTGTGCCTTGGCGTACAGATAGTTGTACAACGCCGTCCGCAGTCCACCGAGGTGCATGAAACCTGCGCCGGGTAATGGAAGGCATCGTTAAAGCAAAAGCGGTTTCTCCGTGTTCACCGAGGCGCAACTTACCTGTTGGACTTGGGGCGAATCGTACCCGGACCACCTCGGCATCTTTTGCGTTCGAAGCGGAGGGCTCTGCCGGTGCCCCGTGATCACAGTACGTACGGAAACTTGCTGCCGGCGTTGTGCTCAGCCTCTTCGGCAGCCCCCGTGGAAGACTAGTGCGCCAAAAGGTGACGAAAATGAGGTTCATCGTTGATTGCGAACGCGAAACATTTCGCTGCGAAATAGAACGAAATAACAGATTTTCCGCGGCAGCAGCAGAATCAAACAGACGAATTCAGTTCCGCACTTTTTTGGAGGGGCTTCCGAGGGTTTGTTTTGGTTTTCCCGATCTCATAACAAACTAGCCTCCTCCACAACCCTGCCAAACTGTCATTTTCCAGCTGTTCGCCAGAATTACTCGCGGTTCTTCGAGATTCACGGAATATTCGCGTTCTGTGAAAATTCCAGCGTAAAAATGATTCCGTAAAAGTGTCCAGAATTACTCGGTGGCCCGGTGGTTCCCTTCGCTCGTCTACACCTTTCACTTCTTCCCGTTCCGCTTCCGGCCACGTTTTAACGCAATAAATCGCGCGATTGTTCCTTCCTGGTTGTGTTTGAAAGAAACAACGAGATCCGCTGTTCGACCCAGCTGCCGTGGCGTATCCAGTGCCCCGCAATCATGAGGAATTATGTGCCAGACTTAATAATTGGGTAAGCTCAGAACAGGCAGCCTGTGGCCAGCGGATCGATGTACTATTCTACTTTATTTTATTGCAGTTTTATTGTCATCATTGCGATAACCGTCGTGCGGTTAGGGTCTCACATCATCTACGAATCGCTGAACAATGGCCCCGTCCTCCTCGAAAGCGCACTACCGGTGGATGGAGCAGAACCGGAGCTCCGACTTACCCTGAGCCAACTCATCGACAAAACATCGCAACAATACTCCTGGCTGCTCCGGCTGACGGTGAACCTGTTCGGTTATCTGTGCATCTTTGTGCCCGGTGTGCTGATCTACAAGTACGCCAAGCGCAGCAAGTATCTGGAGCGTTCCGAGCGGTCACACCTTGCGTCGTTGGTGAAGTTTTGCTTCTCCGGATCGGGATCGGATGATCGGTCACTGGAGCACGGAACTAGCGGGAGCCAGAGCGCGGCAAAGGGCACGGCCAGCAAGCGCACAACGGCCCAGGATTGTCGGCTGCTCACCTACTGCCTCGTGGGTCTGATGGGATCTTATCTGACCTGGGGTGTGCTGCAGGAAAAGATCATGACCCAAGAGTACGAGGGACCGGAGAAGCGGAAATCGCACTTTAAAGATTCGCAGTTTCTGGTGTTTTCGAACCGTGTGCTGGGCTTCATGGTTACCGCCGTGTATCTCGTGGCCAAGCGACAGTTTCGCCATCGGGCACCACTGTACAAGTACTCTTTCGCGTCGTTCTCCAACATCATGAGTGCCTGGTTCCAGTATGAGGCACTGAAATTTGTAAACTTTCCGACGCAGGTGCTGGCTAAATCGTGCAAAATCATTCCAGTGATGATCATGGGCAAGATCATATCGCGCAACAAGTACGAGTTCTACGAGTATCTGACCGCTGTGATGATCTCCGTCGGTATGATCTTCTTTCTGACCGGTTCCACCGACGAATCGAAGACCACAGCCATAACGACGTTGACGGGCGTGCTGATGCTCACGTTCTACATGATCTTCGACAGTTTCACCTCCAACTGGCAGGGGGAGCTATTCAAGTCCTACTCGATGTCCTCCATCCAGATGATGTGTGGCGTGAATCTCTTCAGTACCCTCTTCACGGGGGCTTCGCTGGCCATGCAGGGAGGGTTCTATAGCTCGCTCGTGTTTGCCGTCGATCATCCAAAGTTTGTGATCGATTGTATTGTGCTCTCGATCTCCTCGGCCATTGGGCAACTGTTCATCTTCTATACCATCGCGACGTTCGGTGCCGTCGTCTTCACGATCATCATGACTCTCCGACAGGCGATCGCTATTCTGCTCTCTTGTCTGATCTATCAGCATCGCATTTCCTTCCTCGGTGTGATCGGAGTGCTGATCGTGTTTCTCGCAATCTTCCTGCGCGTCTACTGTAATCAGCGGCTGAAAGCGATCAAGCAGAGACATCAAGCGGCCCAAAGCCTAGTAAAACCGCGTATTAACGTCTAGAAACGTTGTGCTTCGGTTCCCGTTTACTTAAGTAATCATAAGGCGGTATTGCTAGAATCCCGGGTTATTCACGCACGAGAGCAACGGTAGATGGTTTTAAAGAAACACGGCCACGGCTAGATGGGCCGCTCCGAACAACGCTTAGCGGTAGATTCTAAGGCGGCAATAGATTTTACGGCTTAACGCATCGGCTGCCAACGCTTAAATGAAGTATTTATGTACAGCCGATTGTTCGAGGGCATTGGAACAGACCGAATCTTACGCACTAGTGGCGCGCACTGTTAGAAGCAGCTGGGCACGCCAAATTACATCCAAATGCTTGCTGTAACCAAAAATGTGAATATCTTTCAGTTCGAGTGAAACGGAACGCAGAGACCACTTCCAGTGAAACACCTTGTAAGCATCCAGTGAAAAGGACGAGGAAAAAGTTGTTTGAAACGAAGCTGGTTGCGAGTCAAAGCGAAAATAAAATTTTATGTAGTTGATTCGAGAATCAAAACGGCCAATTCTATGAGTTTTATTCGAAAGAAATCAATTGGCCTTCGGCTTTCTTGTTTCCCCAAACGATTATGCTCTTGAAGAAGAACAGACATTAACACTATCCGTACTGGTATGCTATTCCTATCAAAATCAATCATTACTTTTATTGTAGAATAACAATTTTGAATAAGAAATAATAGTTTAGGTTAAACGAAACTCTTCAGACGCGGCATCGTAGCTCGAACAATAAAATAATTTTAACCGTTTTACCACACGCTGTGTGGCTAAAGTAGTTTTTAATGTGATAATTTGATTGCTGGAACCTATAAAAAGGCTTTGCTACAGACGGGCGAGTATCGTGGTTCTCGAAGTTGCAGTAGCGTTATCGTTGCAGTAACATGGTCGCCTATGCCCGATTGCAATGGGCTCTACATTTGATAACCATGTGTCTCATGATGGAGGTTAGTTATTAGTAGTTTTTTAAGTGTTTCCAGGTATTATTGAGAACCAATGGTTTCTTTTCTTTAAATTGCATCTTTAGGACCTGTCTGGCCAAACAACACCAAAGCCAATCAAGGTACGTTACGATGGTTGACAGTGAAAATGAAAATCGTTTGCAAAATTGTGGATTGTGATTTTCTTACAGAAAGTAGATCGTCTGATTATAGTGGATTATGAAAAGGTCTCAGCACCGGTAAGTCTCAACCATTCTGATGAAGGCTCTAGATCAAGGTTAGTAACCAGTAAGAGAATTCCTTTCCACAGACTGGTTCTCAGTCGGCCGCCATTCGCGTAGTAAGTATGATGCAGCGGCCCTTCGGCGGGATCAAATTTGGTGCAAAATGACCGATAATCTAATTCTGCCATTACAGTCAACGACAAAGTCGTCCGCTACAAGAACGGTAAATATATTCATCCACATGTTTCGATGAAGTGTAACCCATGTCTTGTCTTCCACAGCCTGCGCCAGGGGCTCAGGTGAGAGATCTTGGTGTCTAAGCCATTGAAAAATGTGTGTTTTAGAACTGTTTTCTTCCCTTTACATTAGTCAAGTGCGAATGGCCAAGCGAAATCAGCCGCTGGCTATGCGGTACGTAATCTATACAGTTAGCTAACTAAATGGGACTAACAACATTATTGTCTTCCATAGTTCTCCGGAAACGGAATATTGTCGCGGGCTGATAGCAATGGTACTCCAGGCGAAGCTGTTGCTGAGTGCACAAACTGTACCATTGTCGACTATAAAGATTACTCTTACTACGAAATGATTGATAAGGGCTGGTTAAGCAACCTATCCTATCCCGAATACACCGATGGGATCGGATATACGAGTAAAGGAATACGATTATATTTTCATCAATGATTTTACTTAGTATCCAAAATCACTTGGGTATTTGCTTTCTTTTCAAATTCAGATGCGAATGATACTGCGGTTGGGCAAGGCAGTAAATCAACGGAGAAGCCTTCGGAGGATAAGGAACAATCCTCGCCCGTTTTACCCGTTTTCCCTATACCTGTCTTACAGCCAAGTAAGGAGGTCTCCACTGCCTATGGCTCAACGACAACGGAGATCGCGTTGGTGACGACGCAGGTCAACGAACCAACGTCTACTACCAAAAGGCGCGTGAAGCGCACTAGGACTCCATCGACTAGCACGACGACTCCTACAACAACGACTACTACCACAAAGAAACCGACACCTACCACGAAGAAACCGACTACTACCACCCGACGCAAGACTACCACCACCACCACACGGACTACTACAAAAAAGCGTAAGAAGAAGAAGATGAGGAAAATTATAAGTAGCACGACCACCACGAAACAATCTATGCGAAAATGGCGACACATGGAAGACCCCGAGACAACGCCGGAAACCTCGGAATCGAAAACTAAAAAGAAGAAACCGACGACTATAACCCCTGCCTCGGCTAACAAAGAGTGACGGTGATCACATGGATTGAAATTGTGGCTCTTAACATCTTTTTGTTTCTTTTTTGTTTCTGGGACTCGAAAGCATGATTATCGTGCATTACCGGGAAGGTGGACAGCAATAAAACGACCGCGCACCCGTATTTGCCGTCGAAATTATAATGTCATTTTCGGCGAAGCGGTAGGGAAAAATCTAACGAGAAAATACGCTTAAATTGGAAGGTAGCGACCGCCGAGTACCCACGAACCCTTTGACCCTTTGGCTGGTGGAGTGAAAACCAACGGACGAACCACTGCTTTGTCCACTCGAATCACTTTACCCTTTGTCACCGCAGTGGGTTCGCTAAGCCGGTTTGGACGTTAATCGCCCTGGCAAAGGAGTTTGTTAGAAAGTGCGGACGTAGCGTGATCCTGCAGGTTACGGATGGGTAAGTACTGACCTGCCGGTATGCATGTTCCTTTTGTTTTATTTTAAAGCTCGTAATCTGTTGGCCGAATATGGACCCTGTGTAATTTCGCCCTCATTGTGGCTATTAAAATAAAGTTTAAACAACATTACTTCTTCTTTCGTGAAATATTCAACTTCATTGCTTATTTTCTCGCAAGTCGTTTCAGCTCTAGTCCTGAGCTGCATGGATGGATACAGAATAAAGAATTTCAATCCAATTATTCGCAAATGTTCATCCATTAAATCAGCCAACTGCATGCTCCCTTGTGCTGTCTGCTTGCTTTGCGGTTTAAATGAATCCATATTACACTGACTGCTTGCAGCGTTTCAGCAGAAGAACAGAAAAGAATTTCATTTCAACGGACACTACTTCTGGTTGTACAGGTTACAGATTGCTTTTCTAGTGCGACTGCCAACGGACCAGCCGACGATAACGCGCGTGGGCTGCGACGACCATGATCATCGAACTGGCCACACTCATCGTGACATTTGATGGTGATGGCACATCAACTGCCCTGACCATACCCATATTACATCCACACGGCCTGCACCGGTGCCGAAATACGAAAAGCCATCCCGTTGGCTGCCGCTGGCTCGGTCCAGTGGATAGCGCAGCTCCGGATAAGGTGCTCGGAACTGCAAACGAGAGAACATGATGAAAATGGTTCCGTTGATGCGGGGTGCATTTTCACGCAATGGAACGGAGTGAGGGGTTTGTTCGTTTGAAATGAGTTTTTGGGACACGTAGGCGACATACTAGCTCCCGGGGGCGATTACTGCTGGTCACGCAACGCTCTCCAACGGTCCCCTGTCGGTTGCTTCTGTAGAATTGCGATTCGCTCGTGGAATTTACTTGCTTTCGAGTACCAATCGAGCATTACAGGCAGTGTGATTGTCTGTGCAGGCTTGCAACATTGTAACTTTGGAAGGTCCAAAATATCATTTAAATCAATAATATCAACAGAAACATATTTAAACTATTTCTAACAATCGTAATTATAAAACGATCGTTCGCAGGGACGCGGTTTCAGCGCGTTCTGGCAGCGCCCCATGCATGGCATTAGAACCTGTATGTGGCACACGCGAAACAATTATGCCCACTACTCGGCTGATAGGCACCACACACGCTAGCCGGGCATTACTGCCACTCGTGCTCGTGCTCGTGCTCTCTATTGCTTATCCAACACCGTGGCACTTTAATGCCCTACTTGAAGCGAAGAACTAAATAACCGCCATTTGCTAATGGTAGTACCTGCCAGTGGTGTGGAACCGTTCGTAGAACACCTGGCAACAGGGCACCGAAACCGGGGGGGAGGGGGCTGCAGTTGATGAACGTTAATGGCAGCCATTTGAGTCCATGACCATCTGCACCAACACGATGGTGCCTGCCGATCTCACCACGCATTCGGTGAAGCAACAATTACGTTTTCTGCATCTACCACAAGCAACGTGCCGGCAAACGGTGCAAAGTTGGAGCTAGTCCGTGCCAGTTTTGGCATGCTGTTGCAGTAGCAGCAGCGGCAGCAGCAGCAGCAACCGTGATTTTGCCACCGTTGCCCGTGAAGAGGTCCGTTTTCCAAGGAGAAACCCTCTCCGAGGCGCCACTGTCGATTGTGTTGAAAATTTGATAACGATCCGTGACGGCGTGATCTTGATGATGGTTTGCGATGGGTACGATGGGCCGAGTTTACCCTCCGAAACAGTTTAATTACATTTGCTAACCACGTCTTGACCTTCTCGGGCCATTTGGGATGCGTCGAGTCTAGTGGATTCAAGCTCGTTTTTTTTATCTCCGTCCGTCAGTGAATTCCACCCCAGTTAAATGATCTGCACGCCCCGAAGGTCTCGCCGAAGAGGAAAAACGATTGTTTCTCGGAAAATTTTGACTTACCCTCTCGGTCCATTACTCGGAGGTGCGGATGGAAAGCGTGGATGGTGCCGCTCCGCACAGCCACACTCCAGTGGAAAGTTGCGCCGGAACGCTAGAATTGCCTACGGTAAAATCGGTGAAACGGTCTTGTTTTACTTTGCGAGTTTTGAAAATGTGGAGTGCACTCCGGTTAAGCTTTCGTGTTGGCTTTCATTAAAATCCTTGCCAGTTTCAAGCGAATCAAATCTGTGGTTCATTGTTCATATAGCTGCTACACAGAGTTCGTGTTTGAGGTGGTTATTGCATGTTGTGCAGCATAACTGTGATCTCTTCCATGAGGCATGAGTTCGCTCGCCGATACTAGTGCGCACTTTGCAGCATTTTGTTATTAGCAAGCGGTTATCAGTGCCGACAGTCTCGTCCATTCTAGGTCAAGAGTATCGCCCGGAACACGATAAGATTAAATCTAATTTCCTTACGATACTTCCCTTGTTGCCGCAGGGACTTCACTAGCAGCAGGTCAGGCATGAAGGATGCATGAAGCAAACCACCGCCTTCGCTCCATGCTGCTATGCAAACAGATGCAGCTCCATTCTCTACAATTTACCGCCTCGAGCCGGAAGCTTAAAATTGACGGATGTGCGCTCCATCTTGCCTGCGGCGGATGGTATGCACGATGGAATGGTGGCCTGCACAGGTATTATCGGAGTGTCGGAGTTCGTAACTAGGCTCTTTTTGTTTCTGCTCCCCCATTTATTGTGGTTTCATTGGACCACTTTCTCTCATTCTAGCTCTCTCTCTTTCCTGGTTCGTTCCTCTGTTGCTGTCCGAACAATTGTTTCGGTATCCCTGCCACCCTCTTGTACTGTTCTGGTCTGGTCTGGTCTGGTCTTTCAACAACACCGATCGACAACAGACCGCAGCCCCTTACAGTGAAACATCGCAATCTCATAACCACGACTCGGATGATAGAGAATCCCCCGCCAGTGGGAGGCGAGAGCGGACAAAAAACTTTTTAAATCTCTCCGACGTACTCCGACTTCACGGGATACGCTCGACCGGCTTTCAATCCAAATACGACGCTCAACGGACTGCCGCGGACAGTCTCGTGTCCGGCCGTCTTCACTTCTTGCTTCGAAGATTGTTTCAGAAACATTTGCTTATCGCTACGGAAACAATGCAGGAATCCATCCGGCATTAGGCGAGTAGGTGGCATTGTTGTAGGGGTTATTGTTTCTGACCGTGCCCAGCGGGGTGTCTCTTTATGGAAAGGCCCGCCGGAGTGTAATGGCGTAGAATGGCCCCACCGGGCAAATGTATTGGCCAGCGCAATGTGCAGATTGGAAAATGGAAACTATTTGCTGTTTTTGTTTCGGATTCAGCTGACCGACTTACGTAATTTATGGCTGCCATTATGCCGATGAAAAGCTCAGAAACTGGATTGTTGGTTTCAATTTCAAACAATTGTTCAGTTACATTTGCTTGGATGATGTGTTATAAAGCTCTTTGCAAACTAATAATCTAGGTCAGGGGTCTCAAACTCATATTAGCATGCGGGCCGTAGTTTAAAGTATCAACGCAGTCCGTGGGTAATTTCCTCAGATAACTAGGAGGTGCATGGCTTTATTAAATTTACTTTTCCTCAACAAAGGCCCAATCGATGCCGATTGTTCGTAGCCAAAATGCTCAAAGCAATTCCAAAACTGGTTACCGCGCAGTCACGCGCAAATATCAAATATCAAATCCCGATAATGGAGGCGCCAGGTAACCGGTAAAAAAAGTAAAATCTTCATTCAATTTTTCAACCACCACTGTCATTGCAGAGATATTACCAATCTTTAATTCCAACAAAAAAAGCATACGCATAGAAAAAAAATTACATAAAACATACAATTAAGGACCAAACTTAACACACATATACACCGTGGACGTGGCCGCGACCATGAGACCTCTTACCTACACGATGCCGAACGTCGGATCAGAGCGATGTGAATGATACCGTTCATCGGATCGTCGGTTTGATCTGTCTATCCGGTGGGTGTGTAGCATGATATTGCGTTTTCCAAGCGCTACTCCATGGTGGGCACAACGCGTATGGAAATCATGTGTCTCATTTCGAAACGAATTTTCCACTGTCAACGAGTGGTTCATGCTTGTTGCGCTGGTGCTGCTGCTGCTCCCAAGAGTCAGCACCAAAAATTGACCTTCATCAGGGGAAATGATTACACGTTTCAAGTAGTCAACGGAGGCAAAAAGGAACCACAAAAAAAATGAAGGCCCATGAGAGCTCCTACTTGTGATGCTAGACCAGAAAGTCCTCCTCTTTTGAGAGAGAGCCACAGAACGAATCCCTTTCGCAGTAGATTCAGCTGTTGAAACAGTTTCCAATCAATGTCATCCCATTTCAAACGAAATGGGCATGCATATTTTACCGGTATCCGGCCGGTATGATAACGTTTCGTGACGTTCGAAGGATATTACTTAGAGGATAGTTTTCACTAACGAAAGGACGAAGTTGAGGACACATTCGAAGTAGTTCTAGATAGTGCTAGGATAGAGTTTTCGCTACTTTAAGTTTGTGTTAAAACTTTGTTAAGAAAAGCCAACACCATTTCTAGTCTTAGAATAACTCCCGCAACGGCGCACCTAATACGAGTTCGAGTGCATTAATGAAGCGACCAAAAATAAAGCGGCTTTTCTCGTTGACCTGTGGAATGGCCAGTCAAACACCAAATATGCCTTAACACCCCCGTCAGGCGAGAAGGTGGCATAGAAATAGAATTATTCACGATCGGGTACTTAACGACAAATTACTGAATAAAATATCGGCATGAGACCTCTGCTCTACTCAGCAGCGGGTACACGGTGACCACCTGAAGGGAGCCGGCTGAGGCTGAGAGTGCTTTTATGGCGAGTATATTGCCACCGCGTAGCCGGCCACTTTGCCATACAGCAAATGTCTGTTTCTGATCGTACATCGGGCCTGGCAGTGGCCCTGGCTTCTTCGGCAGCAGGACATTGTGGCAGGCAGCGGGCTGGAAAAGCAATCCAGTGCCATTGGCATTGCAGATAATCCCATTTGTGGCCTGTTTTACTTGTCCAGCCCGGCCTCTAGTTCGCAGGTGATACAAAGTAGCTAAACCAGCGCAATGTAAACATTGGGCAATGAGCAGTAGCAGCAGAAAGGCTCTCGTGCTGGCTAACTGGCTGGCTCGTGTCACTGGCGAACACGAATGTCTCACATCCCATACAGATTCAATAGAGAAGAAAATTGGATAAATAATGCTGATGGGATCTGGTAGCGGCCAGTGTTGCGTTCCAGCACCGCCACCAAAGGGATAGCAAAGTATGCAAAGGCGAAACACGAAAATCAAATGACGAAACAAGACTCTCTATTAACTCCGGGTACTCCTGGAAATCTGTGTTCGCATTCGTTTATTGATGGGGTCCGTGGTGGCCACCGAAAATGCCTTTCGAGTCTGCCCTCTGGACGAGATCCGGAAATGGGCTCTGTTTCCGTTTCTTTCCGGCACATAAATTCGCTTGATGGATGGTGGTCGGTGCTGCCCTTTATTTATGTTTGGACTGGGCTTTCATTCATAAAATCACAAACCATCGCACGCTCCGGTGATGACCGGTGGCGGGTGCGTCACGGTGGGTCAGGTAATCAAAACTCGGTCCTTCTCCGCGTCACCATCGGTACAACCGGGCTCCGGGGTTTCCGAAAAAGGGATCCGTTATGTTTGCGGGGACAAATCAAGAGGATATCTGCGTGCGGGTCACGCCACGGAAGAAGAGGAAGTGATTGTGAAGGAATGACTTAATATTTTGGCGGAAATTTATGCAAAAAACCTTCCAAAACACACACCCCGTTCATTCCTGGTGTTGATTCGAACGCGTGTTCGAGGCGACTCCGAATATCAAAGGGAATCGATGGATTGCGTCGGCATTCCTTTCGCTACAAGGACTGTACCGTTCTCTGGGTAGGAGGAGGTTAATTGCGATTTCAAAGAAGAAAAGAGAGAAAACAAAAAAAAATACGAACACCCAGCGTCCGTCGGCATCGCCGAATGCTAGGAATGATGGACGAAAGTTATGCTTCTGATGCTGTGCTTCAACCGAGGCTTTTACATCCGGCTCGACAATGCGGGGAATGTTGGCCGGGATCGAACGTTTTATTGCGTTCTGCGGGGATGTTGTCTGCAGGGTTCAATAACTTTACTGTTGGTCGAGGGTTTTGTTTTATTTTCATTTAGGCAACCAGCGGCAGCAATTTGATCTCCGTTGTATATACAGTCCGGCCCGTACATAGGAAGCGGAACTGACCGCGTTTTATGGAGGTTCCGTGTACGTAAACGTTAAATCGGTACTTCGACAAGGGTTCGTTTCGGGATGGTACTCCAAACGGGAAAGTACGTGAGCGAGCAAGCGTTACGAAGTATCAAAATGTACTTCCGGTTATAGCAACAATTGCCAGCTCTTCTTGTGCCTTTTTCATGCCTGTAAGTCAAGGGATGTTGTATGAAGTTTTGCACGAGAAGTTTATAACAATAATACTTGAGGTGAAATGGCTGTGAAAAAAAAAAACGAGGATGGTATCTGTATTAACAAGACATGCAACGAAGACTGTTGCACGGGCTTCCTCTCTCGACATGCAGCAACCACGGTTAAGAGCATTCTCAGCTTTTTCGGGAGAAATGAGTATAGTTTCATCCCTCCAAACCCCTCCCCAGGGTGGGGGGAGGGGGTAATTTTCTACTGCAACCCATGCAAGACCCAGAGTGGCGCAACAGCGAACGTAATTGAATTTTCGGGGCCAGACCAACACCGAACGAACGGTCTCAACGGTTCGCAATGGAACATTCGCTCTCCTTTCGGCAAACACATCCAGACCGGAACCACCGGAAACTTTGTGCGCTCTGTCTTCTTCGAGAAGACTCACCCACCACCCCCCGCGCGGTGTGGGCTCGCCCAAGAATGAGTCCGTTCATTTGCGTTGCCCGAAATTTACGTGCGCTTACGCGTTTCACCATGTGAATACGAAACGACACAAATCATGCTAGAACCGGGCTGATGATGAGAACCGGGCTTTCCTCCCGTTCAATCGATCGTTCATTTGCATATATTGACGGTTGGTCTGCTGCTGTTGCTGCTGCTGCTGCCGGTTCGCCCTTATGCGGGCTCTATAATTTATGGCCACTGCCAGCTCACCAGCAGCACCGGAGACAAAGAATGAGAAAACCGAACCATGCCAATGGGGTGGAATGGTGATGAAAATGGGAAACCGTTTTGTTGCGACGCTGAGTGAGACGTTGGATGTGTTGAAAGCGAAAATTTGGGAATTTCCTCGCCTTTTGGGGTACGCGGCCAGCATGAAATATGGGACACGGTCAAGGTGGGAGTGTTGGCGGGTGTGGGTCCTTTGTATGTTTACTTGAGCAACGGCCAGGAACTCATTTCATTGTGCTTCTGCTTCGCCCATCGGGACCTAGACGGGGATGCAGCACTTTGTAAACATGTTGTATGCATAATGATGCAGTTGGTCAAGGCGCTTTGTTGTGTATTTATCAGACCGACAGAGTATGGCTGTGGGTGTTGGGGTTTGCTGCTGCAACTATGGCGGCGGCATCCCCTTTCTGGACGCTTCAAAGTTCACTTCCTTCCGGAACCGGACCGAAACGAACCGTTCGAGAATCCGTTCTTTGTTTCTCTTTGTTTGTGATGAATTCAAACAAAAACATGACTCCACTCCGCATGCCGCTGAAGTGGCCACGACTGAGGAAACTCTCGCAAAACACACAAAAACGGAATACGCTAGGACGGCAGCTTCGGCCAGACCAGGGACACTCAACGTAACCGAAGCGAATTCGATTAAAATGCGCTTCGTGTGAATGAAATTTAATCGTCGGTCCCCACCACTCGTGAGTGTCGCCAGGATCTACAGCGTGAGTGGCACCAGCAGGAGCGGCAACGAGGACGAGATAACTCAGGACAGCATTCGTGTCACGTGAGTAGGGCAGGGCGAACGGGCACGCCACGCGTTCTTCAGTTTCAAGTCATCCCCTTCCGTTTCTTTTTCTAAGTTGAAGAAAAAGAAGACTCTTGGGCTAGTGGCTGGATCGTGGCTGCACTCGAACTCCCGGTAGAAGGTTGCGGTTCATTTTGCAATTTTGTCCAATTTCCGCTCAGTCGCCGTCGCTGCCGTTTGAACTGGAATTGGAAGGGGTATTGGGTCGTGCTCGTTGGCCGAGTGCACTCAAGACAAGGCGGAAGTATTCCTTTATTCGTCATGCCATCGGCCACGTTGCATCCTCCACGTGGGGCCGGCAATTGAAGAGCACTCCGTCGAGTGTGCGGAACCGGAGCTCAATGGACCGAACCAAACCCCGAATCCGCCGGACCCCAGCTCGTCCCTTGGCGTCCTTTCCGTCCACTTTGTTCCGCTTCACATCTCCCTCCATCTCGCTTCTCGCTTCTTCTCTTCTTCATTGTATGCCACGCTCACAAGCGGCTTGGTCTCGCTCGTTCGCCAATGTCTCTCGCAAGCACTCAGTTGTTTTGGTGCTGAACCCTGAACTCGTCGTCGTCGTAGTCGCTGTCGCTAGCATTCCAACAACCGAAAACAGAGATTTCCATTCAGTCTGGTGCGGAAAATCACATGATATGGTTCAGGCCCGGAGTGCTTCTGGGCGGCTTCACTGGTTTCACTCACGGCGGCATTCTCACGCCCATTTGCCGGACCTACCCGACGAAGCGAGTGCCTGTGTGTGTCGACCAGAAACGCCTTAGTCGTTTTTGGACGTCTGTGACGGACGTGCAGGACATTGCGGAACGTGTTACATCAGTTCTGGACCACAGGTTGAGTGTTTCTGTGTTTGGTGTGCTCCAGGTATAGGAAATAATAATATTGTAATGTCGTCGCGGCAAGGCTTTGTGGTCTGAACAACTTCACTACAGTGCGTGCGTGTTCCGGGAGTTCGAAGTCGAGCGTCGAGGCCGCAGGTTAAGGTGATGATGGACAGATAACGGAAAAGCTCCAAACCGAATCCTGGAACGCGGACCGTTTTATCCGGGAATACTCTGTTCGTGTTCCGGAACGCTAAAAACACGACGTAATTGTAATTGGACGTCAAACACGTGCCGTGGAACCATGTTCTTGGCCCTGGTGCTGGTGTGAAATTGACGTGTGGTCCATTATCCCGATAGGTTGACAAAACCCCCCCCCTGATGACAATGTTCTTCGCCGCCCGTTAGGCCCCGGAGTTTATCTGATGAAATTTTAATTGTTCCGATCGTTACATAAACAGCTTTGTCCTGCGATGTGCGTGATGTTGGATAAGCTGTCAGGTTCGACAGCGTGTTACTTACGAACAGGCAAACAGACCGACAAGCGACCATAACGGAAGTGGTTAACATTCGAATTGGAAACGAATGATTCGCGGGAATGTTTCGATAAACGATTCTCCTGTTTTTTTCGGTTGACTACTTGTCTTGCGTTGCCGTTCTTTTGGCCATTTATTCCGCTTATAAGTTTTCAGGTGTTTTGGTGAACCGGCAGTGTGTGTGCAGTTGAATGATTACAGCTCGTTACCATTTACCTCGAGACCCTCCTTTTTTCAGTGCGGCCAAAACAGTGAAAAAAAAAACAGTGATCGATCACGAGCAGAATGGTGTGCCAGAATCGTGGCCAGTGAGCAATGAATTACGAAGAACGACGGCAACGACGGCGTTAACTGGCGGACCGGGAATTCGGTGGACACATACGCACGCACACACGCAGAAACATGTTGGCATAAAGAAGCACGTAAGCAACCGAACACAGTGAACCGTTCGATGGTTGTTGCTGGTCCTACGCCATCGTAGCAAACCGCGACCAACCTACTGCGATACCAACGGCGGCGGTAGCAGCGGCAAAAATCATCGATTTCCGGACACAAGAGAGAGACCAACGGCCCAACGGGGACGCCCCCTCGCCAACATGGATAAGGATTTAATGACCGCGCAAAGGTAATTCTTTTTATAACGATTCCGATAAATCCATATATTTATATGCCACCATCGTCCCTATCCCGAGCTCCAACTTGTCACCCAACCCAAGCAAGGGCCCATTTTGCGGTGTTCTGGCCATCAGTGTGTGGCTTCGTTACACGCTTGGCAATCGATGTTTACCTCGGGGCAGTGGTGAAATGGGATCGCGTTGCAAGGTGCCATGATCTCGAGAAAAGTGTCATCGAAAACGGGAAGCCTTGCTCAATTCCGGGCCCCCCATTGCTCCGTCGGGGCACTGGCGGTTCAATCCGTTGATGAAAAACCCATAAAAATGGTTTTGCCAAACAACATGGCCCGGGTGCCGGAGTCTTATATCGACGGTCGTTAGGTTATGGGACGTAATTTTCGAGGGTATTTACATGGACCGCAATCGCCATGTTGCCATGAGTTGAGCGTTGAGTGAAGACGCCTACAACCGCCTATTGGATTGTCAAATGAAGCAATAAAACGTTTGATGGTTGCGCCACGAGTACCCTCGTTTTAGAGGGACATGGGGGACACATTCCGATGGAGAGATTGTTGGAAAAAAGGGTGGCCAGAGATCGCTTGACGCTTCCCTTTCTCTTGCGCTATCGATGGTGTTGGTAAACTCCCATAGGCTTCGCACTGAATGTACGCCATCCCAGGATGTAAATACCGCGATAAGGAGGAGGGTTAAGTGAGTAAACTGCTTATCTCGCATGAACTGAACCCCCCCTCTCGGGTTGAGCGTCGGTTCGAGCGACGTTGCGCCTTTCGGTAAACGAAAATTCAATAAGCTCTCCACTAATTTCTCTGCTGTCACTCGAGGCCCGCTAGTAAATGCTAATGTGTGCCGCAGTTAGGGTGCTGTTACAGCTATGTGACGATCCGGGGCTAGGTCTGTTGGTGCAATTTGCTGTGGACACTCCTACGGTACCTAGAGTACCGTTTTGTCGTTAGTGGTCACTGGATCGGAATCGGTCGTTGGTGTTGGTGTGTCACATCGAAAACGAACGACTCTTCCAACGACTGGACCAACTTCCATTAGTGTTTACCTTTTTGCCTAGATCACAAGAACTAACGGTGTCCAGTGTTCGTTGCGAGTCCGGTGCGAGAAAGCAAACATTTGTGTTCATCAGCAATTAGCTGCTGCTGCTGCTGCCGTTGCTGCCGCTACTGATCCTGAACGACCATTGGGGCTGCTCAAGCTCGAAATTATTGGAAAACTCCCTGTTCTTGTTCATAAATTTGCATTGGCATTGGCGTTTGCTGTTTTCGCTTTCAGTTCTGTCGTGTTTGTTCAAGCTTGACAGAACAGCATTGCAACATAAACTAATTTGTAGATACAACAACCTGTACCTCGTCTGAATGTGGGACGCTTGGGGATTGCAAACTGCAAAACACGTGTCACGATGACGAGCAATGTTTTGTAATACTCCGGAAGGTATCCGATGTATGTTGATAATACACATTCCCTCCAGTACACACGCCGACCCGGGTATCCGAACAACCTGTCCCACGACAATAAACCAAATGCCCGCGGGACACTGCTTCGTGAGCTTATTGCGAGCATATTTTCCGCCCTTTCCACCAGTACCAGTGGCAGGAGCTGCCCCGTGAAACCCTGTAACTGACCTTGTTGGTCGACAAATAAGGGCGATCGACGAAGGGATTATTTAGAAATTCCGAGTAAACTTTACGACCCGCGTACACACAACCACGCGCACACGCACGCAGACACATGATTTTGCATTTTTGGTGCTTTTGGTGAAACTTCTCCGAAAGCAACCGAAAGGGTATCGCGGCGCGGAGCGCGTGTGTTTGGTTCGAAAACAACGAAACGCGCGAGACACTCCAAGGGATCAGTTTGGCAAAACTTCCACGAGCGAGTGGAGTGCTTCAGCGTTAGCTTTTCAAAGTTTTATAATCGCTGCCCTAGTCGCTGTCTAGGGCTGTAGACCGCGCAGAGCACGCAGTGTGCGCAGATCATAATGCTATTCCCACCACGATCGATCGGCTGTCATGGCATGAGATGAGACGGTAAGATGCATACAGCATACGATGAACACATTTGCCACTATTTATAGGCCACTAACCAGACACAACAACCCTCCGCCCGGTATCCTGTCGAGTGTTGGGCGATGGCATCATCCTTCATTTGCTAGGATTTATCATGGGGGGTCCCGGGAACCCGGCAGAGCCGAAAGAACATCCTCGGGCCCTAAAGTGGTTACAAAGCGGTACCGCGCTATCAAGATGAAGCATCCCGTGGTCCCCGATTTCGTGGGCACCGGAGTCCTTTCTAGTGTACGGTAACACATGGCAACTTCATCAAACGTTTTCTTAGCAAATCCGGACCTAACCACAGATCAAAACCGACAGCGAACTGGTGTGGTTCACCGTTAAGGCAGCTCCGGTCTACGGTCGAGAGAAACTCGAAAGAGAGAAAGAGAATTGGGAGAGGGGGCGAGCCTGGAATGTGGAGGTGTCTGCTTTTGCGAAAACCCTTCGTACCCGTTGCCACGACATCGCATCGCGGGGGGATCCCTAGAACTTTCTTCCTAATTCCTGATTAGAAACCATTTCAGACCCACGATTTTGTCACGATTAGAGCGGCGGAGTGTGCGGTGCGTTGCGTGGCATGTGCGTGAGTACGAATCCGAGCATCAGGAAACACAGACTGAACCACAGTTTTCCATCAGTGCGAGCGGCACCAGTCGCCATCGCCCATAATTGACAACGACAGACATCACATCTTGCGGTGGAGGACCGGGACATGGTGCGGTAAATGGTTGACATAAGCCTTCGCATAAGTCGGCCGAGACGCCACGCCACAATGGAGGCGCAAATTTTTATCCTATTTACCTCCATTCATCGACCACCGGCATATGGTCCGATAAGCTCGATCGGATAAAGTCAGTTCACTCCCGGCGGCTTCAACTTTTGTCCGACGTTATCCAGCACGACCAGCGTTACGTTGATGACCGCCCAGAGGCGTTTCATTCTGTGTCGCGCACTGGATCGATGTGGTGTGTTCCCGGTTTTGCTGGTGGTTGAGGACCGCGGGATTTTTCTCTTCGCTCGAAGCTTATGCGGTACTGCCGAGCGCACCGAGCGTACCGAGTATTCACATGTCACTAAAACTTTACTATCATCGGTGTCGTGATGATGGCGCTGGCGCTTCGCACTACCTGTGGTGACCTGGTACCGTGAGAGAACCGGAGGAGGAGTAGGAATAGCAGGGGACCATAATCCCTTGTTTGCCAGCCGTGTGCGTGTTTCGGAATGGTACTGCGGCTGTAACGGCTCTGTACCTTCGCAATCCAAGCTAAACCAGAGCGCTGTCGGCAGATCGACGTCCCTGTGTGCTGGCGAGTACGCGGAAAAGGGTCAACAACCACTGCTGGGGTCCACAAGCTCACAAAAGTTGGTACATACCAGTCCACAGTCGTTGTTGGCACCCGTGGAGATTGGATTGGACCAGTGGAACAGGATATGAGCAACCATTAAGGCTCAGGCGTAGCTCACCTGTCACGATGACAGCTGAGACACGGACAGACACCGAGAGAGACTTTGATGGGGAATCCGTGCGGTGTACGGCTGGGTGCACATCAAACTTTAACGATTCCGGACGTTGGATAGCAAAATGGCAAGCCATCAAATCAGCAACAGTACCGACTTCAAGTCCGTCCATCCGTCGGTGGCACGTTGGCGTTGAAGCAACGATTTGTTACAAATAATCAACCGCGGTAAATGGTTTCTTTCGCGTTCAGGCGCGCGCGCGCGCTCGCGTCAGAAGACGTTCTTTGAAGTCACACGTTTTGTGAATGCGGCATCGCGCACGTGGTGGTGACGGGCGGGTGAGGGCTAGCTTAAGAAATTTACATTCCACAATTGAATACACCACGCAGCGGGACGCAGCTGCTGGCAGCAGCATGCTGCCGGTTTCCGGCACTGTGAGGCCAAAGAAACAAGATGTCCGTTGCAAGGAGAACAACCGCTCCTCCGCGCGCTAACGCCACGCCCCGTTCGGTCCAACAGTCCGACGACATGCCAGCTTGGCATGCCATTCGCAACAGTCGCTGTAACTGTTGCGGGGAAGCGTAAGCGAAAAGCTGGTGGCGGCCGCTGTTGGTGATGGAAATGGTGTGCCGGGTGTGCGAGGGCGGACCAGTGGCGATGGACAACTTATGGGCTTGCTTGCTTACGTTCTTGTTTTGTCTCGTGCTAGGGTAGCGAGAGGGGAGAATCCATAGAACAGGCCTGGTGAAGGGGAGGAATCTGTGACTCCATCAACCACCCAGATGCTCTCGCGGTCGGCTTCGTGTGCCAGCAGCCAGCAAGCGCGCGCCCAGCGTGGCAACAGAAGCTTAGCATCATCATCTGCTGCTGGTGTTGCTTCTTACCGGGTATGTGCTGTGTGGGAATGCTGGAATTGATTTGGTGATGGTGGCGCCGGAGGCATAGCTCGCCGGGAGTAGGTCACAGTCACAAATGGGGAGGGAATGAATGCTGAATGCCAGCCAGCAAAACACTCGTTGTATAGCAGTTCGATAGAAAGAAGCAGACCAAGCGGCAGTAGCATAAATTTTCCTACAGCCAGCCGAGCACGAACGGCCACCATTGTGAGCGGCCTAATGTTGGCAGTACCTTGCGTAATGTTTGTTGATTGTTGATCGGCTGGGTGTGTTCCTTGAAGCTTCCGACATTCTGCCGCGCTTCGATGGTCGGGGTATCGATGTATTTTCGAGCGACGTGGACGTGGAAACGGGGGAAAATCGATAACGGCACTCGGGTTCCTTGGTTCTCTCATCGATTTGGGGGCGTAGAATGGAGCCGGATAGAAGGTACCGGTACCATTAATTGCCCTAACTTCATCAACAGTTTGCGCGTCGTTAGCATTTACTCACTTATCTTGTTTAAATATTGATGCTTCGCTTGGTGAAACGAATGCCCACCAAAGGTCGTATTGTGTTTGCCTGGGCAGAGGCTTTCGGTTTTCAAAATAAAAGAGATTTCCTGCGTTGGACAGTATAGGAATTTCCTTAAAAAATGCCGTTTATTGGAAGATTGAACACTTCGCAGGTTATTTTGTGGCGGTTTTTCAACGGAGATCACTTGTTAACTTTCATAAGTGAGCTATCAAAATGAAGCCAATCGTTGAGGCTTAAACAGTCAGCGATGAAAGCGAGAAACCGTCAATCGTTTGACCAAAGAGCAGCAGAAAGTCAAGAAGCGAAAATTGAGCATTCACCCTTTGAAGTGAGAATTAATCATCGGCGTGAGGTGAATCATTGGGAAGGTCAACAGCATCGTCCAGTCGTCGTCTTATCGCGGGCATCTTAGGGTAGGCCTACGTTACGGTTTTCATAAAAATTGATTTGTTCGACAGTTTCTTTCCCAAACCGTTATGTGCTCGAGTGCGCCATGAGGTCTGGGACTGTAAGTTGCCGATGGGAAATCTGACTTTCCAGTGTGTGTATTTTTCTGTGAATTGCTGATACTGCTGCCCACAACCGCCCACACGACCACTGATTAAGGTTCAATTTGAGCTTTAATGAGCACGGCCATAAAGCGTAAACACCCGCGAGTGTTTCAGTGTTTGTTTTGCTGATAAATTGCAAATAAACATTTCCTTCCTTTCCGTGAAGGCATTTAAACGAAATAATTCCCCAAACCATTCGCTTCGCGGTCAAATGCCTTAAAGCTGAGTTGACGCACGCTCGCGGTGGTATTTTTAATATATAAGAAGCGCTGGAGCTTTGACCGAAAGGCGATAAACAACGGTGGAGGTTTCTGGGAATTGGCAGATCAACTTTTATGACCGCATAAACATCGCTGTTTAAGGGCTCATAATGTAGAGGGATGTTTGTCCGACGCTCGTCTTCTGTTGCAAAACGTTTGTAAACATGTGCCCACCGGATTCCATTTCAAAACATTGACAGAGTCCGCACCTTATCTTCACTTTTCCGTGGGAGCCTTTTCCCAACCCACCCTAATCCTTAAACCGATTTATGTTTCAGCCAATTGTTCACACATGTGGTCTAGATAGTTTATCGATTATGCCATAAAACTTACACTCTTGGACTGCTTTACGAGCCGGCGGCCCATTTATCGTACCAACTCGTGCGGGTTGTTCGCCGGAGCAGCCGGACACCAAAAGCAACTCGTCATCCAAGCAGCTTTCTTCAATCATCTTAGAGTAGGTGCCAACTCATAGATAGCGGAGCCGCGACCAGATGCGAACCAACACAACTGTTGTCGTGTGTAGGTGTATGTGTGCTTTAAAAGCGTAAAGGGAAAAGGGTCCTTGGGATTCGTTGTGAATGGGTGAGAAAGCGCTTCAGCAACAACAACATGGGGAAGCACAATTGGTGAGCATCGCGCGTACCGCACCTCGATCGTAATACCGAAGACCACGTCCCTTATTTGATCTTTGAGCAACTGTAGCGAACCATCGCAGCCAAGGAATCGTACAAGGAGCTTTTTAGGGGGGTGGTTTTCACAGTTTTTTTTACGTCAAAGGGGCCCTCGCTCTGTTATTCTTACTTTACGCTTCGCTGGAACCAACAATCCCGTTTTCCGATCCTGTTTTTTCTCCACTGCTTCTTTTATGTGTTGGCGCATGGCGACGGTACGAGAGCAATAAAGCATCTTGGGTCCCCTAGCCACATCACCGGCAGCTGTTGGTATTGAGTTGACTGGAAGGGAGGAAGGATTTAATCTGTTTACGTGCCGCGTGGCGATCACGCGTAGGAGTTTTTTTATGCCCTTTTCCCCCGTTGAATGAAAGGATCTGTTCAATCGGATGCCGACTATCCCGGAACCCGAAGGCATGTTACATAAATATTTACTCAATTCGTGGTGCATTCGCAGATGCAGACGGCAAGGACCTCTGCGTTGTTTGTGCCGGTCAGACGGCTGTAATCCCATCATTACTAAATCCGAAGGGTCCGTATTCTCTCGGTGCAGATACACCAACCGTTGTAGCGCTGTATGGACGGTAATAAATGTTAAATGAGGTTCAAAGTCGGGCAAAGCGCTCCCTCTGGGTGTGGATTGGATGCTCTGTTCCAGGAGATGAAAACCACATCCCCTAGGGTCTTCTGGAAGCTCCATCTGCGTCACTAAGTGACGAATTAGTTAGACTGCAAATTAAATCCCCGGACAAATGCAATCGCAATCCGTGAACATATTTGCCGTGTCCAGGACGTGGAGCAAAATACCAGCTCTCGCTCATGTAATTTTCATCATCGCCATTATCCGGTCCGATACGTTCAGTGTGCAACCGGCAAACGGGATCGACTCCCTGGTACTGGTGGGAGCCTCTCGAGTGCTTCGAGACGCGAATGCGGATCCGCGAGGAGACAAAAGCTCCCTGCCGGGTTCGGGTAATTGAAATCATTGCCACTCATGCCAAGTAGTACGTCTACTGCCGCCAAGTCAACGAGATGCACTTGCACGCGGTCCTTCACTTGCTGGTAAGCGAATTAAGGCACGCTTGATGGGATGCACGAGGCAGAGAGAGAGAGACCAAGTGCGATGCATCGGAGGCGGATCTTAACACATCAGGTGCCGCATCGCTGCAGCAAACCATCACCATCATCGCCGCGATGTGTGATGGATCTATGGTGCAGTATTAGAGGCAATAAATCAGATTTTCACCCGTTTTTCCACCGGTCCTAACAAGCTCTGTGAGCACGCGGATACCATCACACCATCATCGGTGCCCGGTGTGGCCAGATTGTTGGTGGCAGTAGCAGTAGCAGCAGCAGCAGCTTCCGAACTGGTGCTGGCACGTGCTATCGCCACTCATTCACATCCGCTCATATTCAACCAAAGCGGGGGGGAGAGCTCACCACCACCGAGTGGCATATTGTAGTTCGAGTGCACTTGACCTGATTCACAGCCTTCTCCACACGAAAGCCGATGAGTTGGGCGAATCGATGAAATATTCAGCCACGGACTCGATGCCGCGCGATCGATCCTCCGGCGAGGGTAATTTGTAAAGGGGATCGTGTTAAACTTTGCTCTTCGGGTTCTATGAGGATAGAAGAGGCAATCATTTGCACGATTGAGTGCTAATAGTGTGCTTCCACTCAACTCCATTTGGTTCACCCAGGACCGGTTCTGTAATGTTTGTTCTCATTAATGATCTGGCTAATAGTCGCTTTCGACGGATTCGTTCGAGCATGATTCGGGTGGGTAAATATGGAACGTTGGTTGATAATGGAGGCGCCCAAAAACAAAAATCATAACCAACCACCCCATGCTCTCGGTATGGGTTTTACTGCTCCATCGTCCGTCGCACCAATCCGTTCGAAGGATGTAAAGTGTCCACCACCGGGAGGGCGTGGGTGTTGGTGGGTGTGAAATGTTCACCGAAAATGAGGTGAGAATACCAGCCGAGCCAAGTGGCACCGTTAAATGATACTAATTTACTGCAAATGGCATTTTTGAGAAGGTTGCTTATGGGGCATTCGTTCGGTCAAATGGTGGTTTGACCACGCGGGATGATTAAAAAGCGACGTGTCATGTCGTGTAGCCAGCGAGTGCTGCGAGCGAGCCACTGTCAGTTCATACTGACCGTCGTGGTCTGTTGGTCATGAGCAGCACAAACCGTTGTTCGGTGCCGAATTTTGCCTCCCAGACGATGCTCAGCTGTGCCAGGAGTATGCGAGCACAGGCACACACCCCAACACTCCGAGGTCACGGCTTAATTTTCCGGTGCATCCTAGTGTGACGATTCGCATTACCATTTGTTTGTTTACCGAAAGGACGACCAGCGCCCATCGTGCCAGTCCTCCGCACTCTGGTGGTGGTGGTGGTGATGGTGGTCGGCACAAGACTCGCTCGAGTTGCTGCTGGTGGTGGTCATGGTGATGGTGGTGTGGGAACTGGTTATACGGCGTGTTAGTCATGTTCCTCATCACGCCCTAACGATGTTGGAAACGTCATGCCGTCATGGGTCCGTCCTCATCGTTGGCTGGTACAACGCCGTCCCCACTGTCACTGTTGTTTCTCCATCGGTAGCTTCGGTTGCCGGTTCCAACAAGGGACAGCCACAACCATATCATTCGCTTAGCTTTCGGCTTTTGTCACAACTCGTGAACAAGGGGGCGGGGGCGGTTGCACGTGGTGGCAGGATACGTACGGTGCCAACGAGAGGATATGGTTCGGGCTCTCCTGGAAGTAGGTCACCGGTGCGGTTAGTGTGAGAATGCAGGATCGATTTTTTTTACACACATTCACATTCCCTTTGGTGCCACTTTTCCCGGGATACGAAGTTTTGAATATTCATTGCCAAGGCTCCCGGCTATTGTTTCCATTATTATTATTATTATTTTCCACTACGAAAAATAATGTTTAATTAAGAATATTTTTACTCATTTCTCGGCAACGGCGAACAGAGAATGGTTCCGAGAGCTACCGGTAATCAAATTCGAATGTTAGAAGTCCAAGGTCAATTTTGTTTTCCACTGCACAGCTTCGAATAACAAATCAATTTGCAGCATTCAACATTTTTCTCATCTAGTTTTGCATAGTCACCATGCACAGTTTTCCAAGTGTTACAGAGTGTAGAGCAACCTGCAGCACGGCATGTGGCCATTTGTTGGCTATCTGGGCCGCGCTGTCACTACCGGACTGGCTGCAGCCTCGTTTCCCCAATCGCCCAATCGGCTCATTAATCAATTCCATGTAGTATCAAAACCAGTAATTGAATGTTGCAGATGGATTAGGAACCATTTAATGGTCCAGTGATGGAAAACTCGTGGGCTTTTGTTTGCCGCAGCAACAAAACCTGTCCTGGCATCTGTGCTGTGTCAGTTCAATTAAGTAAAATTTAATTTAAAAGAGAAATGCGCAGTCATTTTCCATTTGCTGGCATGGTTTTGGGAAGCAAACCCTAATCCCAAACCATTGATCGCACAATCAATGATTATTTGTTGCCACCGTCTACCGTAAATAGGTTTATTGAGCTGTAAATTATTTAAAATAAATTAGATGGCATGGGATTATAAAATCGATTAATGCTCACGCTCACGATGGATTTTCAATAAGCATGTTAATCTTGCACAGCGAATCGATTGACCAGATTTACTTGCGGAACTGGCCCGTAGGTGAGGTCGGATGCATATTTGAAATCCAAATAAGGTTCAACGGGCCAAAGGGCGAACGGTACTTGTTGCTCGACTTGCGGTTCTGCACTGTACTCGATTGCGCCATCATCAATCACCATAGGGCACGCATAGAAGCTTCCCAGGGAGTGCATTTTGATATTGTGCACAGTCTCTGCTCTGCTGTTCCGTTGCTCCTTCATGCATTCTCGGAACACAAATTGTTGCCTTTTGCTGCTCTGCTCGTAGACGATAAGATGCAAGGTTCGGGTTGTGAAAGGTCGAGGCATGATTCCACTTGACCTGTTACACAGTTTTGCCTTTTTCATGCTTTTCTTCAAGTTGAACTGGTGGTTTAAAGTATGTTTGTTGTAGCTATCGACAGTAAGATAGTTGATATTGCAATCGAGTCTATTAAAGTGTGTAAACAGAAAACTTTTCAACTTCTCTACTTTCTATTGCTTGGTAAACGACCAGCATGATATAATTCAGGATAGAACGAGCCATAAGCGGAATATCAATAAATAATTGATTACCACCACTCACAAAGTTAGCATCAGCATCTAGCTGCCAAATGAAATCCAATGTGTCTCGTATGGGATAGTCGTTTGATTGCAAATAATGCCAAACTTAGTCCATTCCGAGGATATTCTCCGGGGGAGTTCTGTCCCCATTCCCTGCCCGTACACATCCCATAAAACCGATCCTAGGCACTATGCTTTATGGTATGCCTTTAATGTTATGTGCTCATCCGCTCTCCCCTTACCCAAAGTCGACTCAGTTGCTCAGACGATGCCACCGTTCGGCCCTGGACGCACGAAATCCCACCAGGCTAGAGCAAATAATTCCCAAATCAACCACACATGGGCACATGAGCGGAGAAGATGGTAATCTGGAACGACCCGCAATCGCCTACGCCATCACTGAGCCATTGCAGGGATTGAGTCCGGTTGCTGCCAATGCTGTCGCTATCATTTATCAACAAACAAGCCTTCTGTTGCTGCTGCTGCTGCTGCTACTGCACGTGTGGATCTTGGAAGTGTGCTCCGAAGATCCTCTGGGATCGATGGCATCAAACTTTGCGCTGCACGATAGCCGAGGGGTATCGAGTGACGCAGATAAAACCATTTCCAATCAATAGCGCCACAAGCGGCACCACATTGGCACAGATTGATGGTGTCTCAGGGTGTGGGAGTGTGGTGACAAAAATCTCGAAGTGTAGTTTGCTGTGCGTGCGCTGGGGCCAGATGTACCACCGCTCTGTTTATCGATTCCTTATGTCCGTGCGGAGATCGATGACAGCAAGTGTTGGCAGCATCGTATCGGTACTTACCACGTGCCACGATAATCAGTCGTGACAGTGAAGGATCAATGTCCGGCGCGACCGCTCCTTGGCTTGGCCCCAAATAAATTGCCCCATCAAGGGCACATCTGCAACACGTGCTTCTCGCCGAATTTACTGACCATTTATGAAGCATAAAGCAGCTCCACCAGCGCACCGCAGCGGCGACATTATGGTGTTCGTTTTGTGAAGTTTTTCGTAAAAGCTCATTAAAAACTGTTCAGCAACAGATTGCACAAAGCATGGCTGGCATGGACCGAGTGTCGCTGGTTGTATTATCATTTTCCCCATAAATTTATGACTCCCACAAGTTACCAACGGACCCTGGTGGCCGCCTGGCCTGGGGTCCTCACACAAAAACGGGACCAGATCTCAGTCACTCCGACTCCGGTTTCAAACTTGTTGGTGCTTACTCATTTCGTATGAATCCGGGCGAATCCTTCAAATCACGTAGCACGATTTAATCTTCCATCTTGCCGCTTTTTACGACTCTGCGAGTTGGAATGGATGTTACTCTACCGGTTTTGTTGGCACTCGATGCCAACCACCACCACCGGGCCTCGGCCTTGAAGTGAAGAGCGCGAATCGACCCGCGTGCAACCCGCAGTTATTCGATTTTTGGAAACACAATCCAGCGCCACCAATGGACCGTGGAGCGAAAGATAAAGGTGTGATGGTTCTGCGCCGGGTGGTATAAAAGGTTAAACGTGCAGATCGGGCCCCGTCCGCTGGCTCAACAGCCGGTTAACTGAAATCATGACGCCCCATGAATGAAACGTGCTGGAAGGAATCTTATTAATTTAATAAAGAAAAAAAGAAGGAAAATAAAAGAACAAATGCGCAACTCCTCCTTTTTCCTTCCACTCGCTGCGGAACGTGTCATCTGAATTGGGGTTTACCAGATACCGGATCCTCCCGCCCCCCACCCCCTACCGGTAGGCTCGGTTGTCGGTGTCGTTCGCAAAGGATACACGATAGCAATCGGTCGGTACCGGTAAAATGGTGCCATCTGGAGCAGTCTGCGATGTTCCAACCCTTCGAAAACCCTTCTTAGAGCGTGCCGCTGAATGTTGAAAACATTTGCCTGATTGTATTGGCTCATCTGTGGCGCTACCTGTTATGTGGTTAGCGGGATTAGGTTGTTTGGGATTCTCGAAAAGATATTTTCGGTTTTTTTGCTGTGATAATCATTTGAGTTTTGATTAAATCTTAATGTTCGCTTCAAGGAGCGTTATCTCCCGTACCATTTTCTAGCCTTACAATTGACAGTATCAAGTGTTTAAAGTAAGTTCTTCAATTACCAGCACGCCCGAAAAGCGAGCTGGCATAACAACATTACGATTTCCTGGCATGGAAAACGTTTTCCACTATCGGGACACCATCGCGCTTCCTCGTTGCCCTCGAAATCTAATGAATACTAACGACCCGGCATTTTCGAAAGAATATTTTGAACGCTGTGCTGCGAGACAATCCAAAAGCGAGAACGCAAAGCAGCATAAGAACCCTCGTAATCGGACCTCGTGCTGGTGCGTCGTAGCCATCGTTATCAGCTCAGGTGTTTGCTGGAGAATGAACAAAGTCCGTCATATTGAGCGCAATGCCCGTATGGGCTGTACAAACACTCGTCCTGCCTGGTAAGCAGATAGCTTATTGCTCTTCCGAGGGCGGGAGGAAAAAGGATAAGAATTTAAATTACAAAAGACGTTGCGTTTGCTGCTTGCTACTTCTGCCGCACAGGTATCTCCTGAAAACCTCCCCGCAAAAACATAACCACCGTTAACGAGAAACTGATTGTTGGTTTGGTGGTGGTAGCCCTGTCCCTGGCCCTGCCCGGTAGTTGTTCTTCCTTGCCAACCTTCGATGATAAGTGCTTGTGGATCTTCCTCCCGGCCCGCTCGGTTGTAGTCGTGAGGCTAAGGCATTCGCCCAAAGATTGTTGATGAAGAAATTCTCGCGAAAGAAGCCTTTTTCCAATTCCTTCCTACCTCCCTCTCCCCCTTCCGCGAGCACTTTCCTCCGGAATGCCCGGAGTGGAATGGTGATTTTGCCAGCGCAAGGAGCGAGAGCGCATTGTTTCGAGCGCTAAAATGGCACTGGCACGACACACCGCGTCCCGGTCCGGGGAGTAGCGGCGCTGGCCAAGCATCTCAATCTCGCTGCTTGTCTCATGCATGCAAGACATGTACCGACATCATCAAAGACGGCGGTGGCGGTGGTTCGTTTGGAAAGGGCAACCGAGCGTTGTCATCGTCGTCGTCTTGAAGTGAAGACGGCCAATTCGCGCGCAAGGATTGCTTCGATCGATGCCCTCTCACCACCCTTACCGCCCTAAAATCTTATGGGCGGCTCCGGTGAATGGATGCTTGGAAATCAGGCACGCCGCTGAAGCATTCTTGTGCTACGTGGCACCCCCGGTTGGTTGGGGGGTTTTTTGGTGCTGCGCTCAGCAAAAGATGCAGTATACTCTCCGCTATGCATCACGAGCCCTCGTGCCCTGGCGATTACGAAAGTCACGTTCGTAGCAAAAACCGGAACCGGAGTGAAATGGTGTGAGTTGGGAGGGGATAATTTTGTCCTGCGACACTTTCACTGTTTAGTTCCGCATTACGGGTAGCTTCTATCTGGGAGCGGGGCGAGGGAGTTTGGTTTTCTCATTATGCAACGGAAGGACCATGCCGTGACCCGCCAATCGTGCTGCTGAGAGCAACTAATGCAAGTGCATTTGCATTGGAAGCGAACTCGATTTGACTTGAGAGAAACTGCATGAATAGCGTTGAGTTGGTCCGACCGCAGAAAGCTTTACTCCACGTTTTGTGTAATCCCAAAATGTTCTGCCAAGTAAAAAACCACGGAACGGGAAATGTTTATCAGCCGAAGTGGTGATGATGAGCTGGAGAACCCCTATTTGGCATACATTTTATCTGTGCTCTCGGTCCTCGGTCCGCAGAGCAACGTGACGACGTGACTGGAATGACTTTGACGTTTCCCGCTTGCCCCGTCATCCGGAATACATCACATTGGGATTGCCAAGTGTATAATATATTATTTCGTTCCGAAGATATTTTATGAAAGAAAGCAGCGCGTTACGAGAGTATGATGTACGCGGTTGTCAGATTGTGACGACGGTTTTGCCACTTGATTGAAAGCTGGACAAAAGCCGGCTAATTATGCTGTCACATAATAAATCCGATTCCACAAAATAGCGCAATCTTTCCCGAAGCTCTTCTTGCTGTCCTGTTGTGCTGGCTTGTTCGACACAATGGATTGTCTTTCACGGAAAAAGTGGAGAAGGAAAAGATTTGTTTGTTGATTGAGGTTTCTGCTTCGGCTGGCTGGGTCGACGACTGCTCTCTTTCTATTCAGCAGCCAGCAGCAGCAGCAGCAGCAGCAGCAGGTCGATCATTGAAATGGATGCCTTTGGCAATCATTTTGCTACGGTTCCGCCCCCTGCGCAGTCTATCAGTGGGGGCCATCAAGTCATTAGTGAGATTGACCCTGAAGGCAGCGAAAAGCCATTCATTAGGCCGCACGGTTAATCGGGAAAGCTCTTCTGATTCAGGTGCTCTGCCACTTCTCCTAGCCCTCATCACTTCGCATGGCATTCTACATAAACACGTATCATACCAAACATACCGGAAAACAACAACCTGAGAACCTGAGTCTGAAATAAACCACCTGAGGGCCTGTGACTGCTGACTGTTGCTGGATCAAAGAACCAAGACACACCCTAGGGAGCCCGCGGAGCGGAGTTTCCAAAAAGACCATTTTTGAAAGTTCCGGGGGCCGGATGCGAAGGTTTCACCGGCCATATTAGCTGTTATCTCATATGAGTGAGATGTGTTTCCCTATTTCCGGCCCCGATAGTGCGGGGATTCCCTTGAGAGCCGGCCTGGCATTCTGCGGGAAATTGTAATTCATCCTGAGGCTACAAAAACACCTGTATCAAATGCGTAGCATCAAACAGAAATGATCTCTAAATATGGATTCTTCTCCTTCCTTCTCTTATTTTCTGATCCTGGCATCTTGACCGTTGCGCAAGTGCTTCCTCTCAAAAGCGAGAAAAAGACATTATTCACACTCTCTTTCTCGACACCATCAGCATCGTAAATGATAGAACATCGTAAATGAAGCAGAGGAATGGGAAAAAATGGAAATACTATGAATAAGTGTCTCTTAAGATTACTGTCACTGCGGGATCAAGATTCACGGAGGGCCCAACAACCAAACAACACGTTCGCACGTTTGTGTGCGCTACCGTGTACACCCGGAATGGATGGGTCACGGATGTGGCGATGTCCTACAAGGATGAGTGCAAAAACAAACGGAACTCACCGTGAGTGTAGCGTTGCGCAACAACCACCCCGTGATCCTTTTATCGCCATTCGCGAGTTGCAAGCTTTCGTTGAACAACACCAGAAAGCTTTTGATCGTGCAACACAAATCGATTTAAAATCTGGCGAAGCTTTTACACTCAACAACAGCAACAAGAACGCCAGAACCACAACGATAGCGCTATCGTGGACCACGTGAGCGCAGATCCTGGTTCCTGGAATCGATGTCTCAGCGCCTGCCAGCGTAGTAAAGCTTCCGCTTTACACGTAAACACCGTTACACTCACCTGCGCCGTGAAATGAGCGCCACTCCATCCATCCAGTGCCACTCACGGGCATCCTGTGGGGCTTTCCGCTTAGTGTTTGGCCACCAAACCAAACCAACGTCCGGGCAGGGCCACTGGCGTGATAAGATGCCACTCGCCAGCACTTACAACGCAACAGAGCGCACCGCACTCACTGGCGCTGTGTTGCGAGTGCGTCCTTGTCCAACACGTAACCGGTAGGCCACAGCAGGACTCGAGGGTGGGTGCTGGCTCGTTCTCACTCCACCGGTTGTTGAAATTCATTCATCCGCAAATTCTCAGCCCCTTCTAGTAAGCGCCACTTGTGAGCTGGCTAGCATTCGCGTTCGAACGCTGCTCGGTAACGGTTCGCTGTTCGGGAACGCTGCTACTGCGGTCCACATCGCGGTCCACAGCTCGTCTCGCGTGACATCGGTGTGACCTAGTGAGTGTAGTGTGCCAGCTGGTGGTGCGTGTTCCTGTGCTGTACAGTGGATGGTTTCGTAGAGGTTTATCTCCCGTTTTTTCCACTTCCACTTTGAATGCAGGAAGGAATACTTTTGTTTTTCTTCCATCTCTTTGGTCCATTCTCACGCTCGTTGCTGTAACGAAGCGCTTCCTGTCAAAAACCGCACCGTCCGGACTGTGGAATGAAGGGAAACTCTGGGAAGGGTGGTTGGTCTGGCGATAGAATTTCCATTCGACAACGGTGGTCCACCTTTTGTGCAACTGGTTTATGGTTATGGCTTTCGGCCATGTGTGTTGTTGTTTCCACTTCGTATGGTTCGTGTTTCGCGTGAGCTTTGCTCTCCTTCTCCCCCTCTCTCTCTCTGGCTCACCAGTTGGTAGTGTCAGCATTTTGTGCGAGACCAGAGTCTGGTCTTTCTTTCGATTTATTTTATGTTGCATTTCCCCCCCTGAAAAGTGGAAACTGTGCTCTCCGGGGGAGTTTCTGTTGCTGTTTTACAATTCAGGTGGCCGGTTCAGCTTGGCTTGTTCGGCTGTTCGGCGCGCTCCGATGGAGAAGCACTTCCGATTAATATCCTCCGGTGATTTATGTTGCAACTCCGCAATGGACCGCACCGTTACACTGGCTTGGTGACGCGATGGTGACCTGATACAATGTCCAACGGGGGCCGGGAGTGCATTTTGATGCTCAGCATTCAGCATAATGGAGAGCCAACCTTCTGGCAAGAAAACGGCCGTAAACCATTCCGGGTATTGTGGTTCAATGCACCGGTGTGCAACCGCAACTGGACCATTCTACTAAACCACAATCGAGGGGGGACAACCGGCTTATTGTACGTGAACAAAGTCATTAGAACCACGCACGCATCGAAACACACCGATACAAACCGTCGGCTGGAAGTCGATGTCGATGAGGCGAATCAATCGCGAGTGAAATAATTGGTTGTTTGGCTAATGACGAATGACCTCCCGTTGTGGCAATGACTTCATTTCCCTCCATCTTTTGTGCGTAGCCCGTAGCACCATCCATTAGCAAGTCATCCATTATCGATGTTCGTGTGTGAGTGATTGTCGTGTCCAGTTGATTGTGTTCCTAGGCCCGGTGTTTGCAAAGTGCGCCAGAAGTGACCTCTTCTCCTTCGGTTTGTGTGCTCACCGTGCTCGGTGCTCGGTGCTGTGCGAGCTTACATTACGCTTAACGAGCTGTAGTGTGCCGTTTTACGTTCCCCGTAGTCTCATCAGCAGCAGCATTGTGCGCAGTGATTAGCAGTAGCAGCAGCAGCAGCAGGATGGATAGCAGCAACACACCAACTGGTTCCCTGCTGTCGCCTACGAGCTCATCAACGGCATCCCAGGGTGGTTATGCAACTCGCCAAACACCAACCTCGACGCCATCTCCGTCGTCGTCGTCGTCGTCGTCCACGGTGACACCTTCGCTACCTGTTGCCGTCGGATCTGGCACTGGCACCGGTCACCAGGGCTCACTGTCACCGCGGCGAAGGGCACGGTTGCAGCGCTCGGAGCGGCTGCAATCGGAAAGCTCGCAATCGTCGCAATCGCCCTCCTACTCGTCCTGGGAGGCCCTTATCCGTGACAGCTTCGGTCAGATCGTTTGGCCTATTCGCATCACCAGCTGGGAAATGGTGCAGCATGATAGTGCAGCTGCCGGTACCGGGGCTACTAGCGGTGGATCCACCTTTCTCGCCGGTGCCCGCAATGCTTCCTATCACTCCAGCGACTATGTTACTGCAAGGTAAGTCTGTGCGCTGTCCGGGCGCGCTCGAAGAGCCTTCGGCCGGGGGGCCCATCTCATCTCCTGCAGATGCAGAATCATTTCAGTACAGTTCAGTAACAGCTGGTGCACACCGACGATGGCTGTACCTTCCCGTGCAAGCAACGATGGGTGCGCGAGAGAGAGAAAACACGAAAAATTTAATATCAAAGTTGTAAATCCAGCACGACTTTACGCGGCCGGAGATTTCGTATTCGAAACTGCGAAGCGCTGTCTGGCTTCGGGAGCAAGCACGCTGTTAGCTGGCGCCGACAGCGGCGTGAAAAGTTATTTTTCTACGATTTTCTCAACCCACCGGCCCCTGGCTTCTGCTCGACGCGGCTCCCCAGGTGGTTTTTGCGTTCAACTACAAACCTGTGGAGCCTGGGAATGAGCTTCGCGTTTACGTAATGCCATCAGGGTTTCAAACACCTGTGACAATTAAATCACCAAAAAAAGAAACACAATTCGAACCAGCTATCGAGCTAGAAAGCGACGAAAGGACGTCACTGCCAGGGAAGATCTTTTACAGCAAGAGGCCTATTGGGAAGAGAGAAGACTCTTGGCGATGGTGTTTTTTTCCTTTTTTCCGTTTGTAACAGCACGATTCGCGGTTTGGATTTTATAATTGCTTTTGGGCGCATTAAAGCGCACACAAGGGACGTGCTTCGTTGGTCTGTTTTGGTTTAGAAAAATGTTCCGCTCATCGCCGAATCGACATGAGAACAGCGTTGCAACATTTCTTGAAAGAATGAAAATGGTGTTTAGTTCTAGTTTGTGTAAGATTTTCCGTTTTCGCCTTTTGTTCATTTAAACTCCATTCTCTTGCCGGTTTACTGTACCTGTTGATGCTGAGCTGATTGAATGAAGTCCAATTTAAGTTATGCATAAAGCGTTTGGGAAGCGAAATAAGCAAGCAAGCGAACCGATAGCACACGCTGAGAAACCTGGAAAAGGAAACGTTTATGCTCCTAAAGATGCTGTTGCTCTCTAATCGATTGAAGCAAGTTCAGTGCAAACGAAACAAAAACCGGGAGTCTACATTGTACTTTAGTGCAAAATTCCCTCAATTATAACTTTCTCAATTAAATAACAGAACTGAATGGCATCGGTTGCCACCGTTTGCTACCAATCGGATCACTCCGGACGACCATGTTTCCTGGCGGCGAGAACCAGCTGCCCTGTAACGATCGCAAACATTTACGTTTATTACAAAAAAAGAACTAGAGCGGACAAAGTTAGAGAAGACGATTACCGGCGATGTTGGCCGTCGGAACTGCCGTGGTTCGTGTGATATCACTTCGTTTTATGCGTTTCCTGAGACGCCAGTTGGGCCAACTAATGCCCAGCGGCCTTCAGGCCTGTTGGCAGCGGCTGGTTTGTGTCGGGTTCTCAAGGCAAGCCGCCGAGCCACTAACGACAACAGAAGCAACAAATGCAATAAAATATGCCTCATACTCGTATCGTTTGGAGATTTTTGGCATACTTGCCGTGCCTTCCTTGGGTGGCATGGTGGCAGAGTTTGGTCCAAGAATCTGCAACAAAACGAGAGAAAGAGAGAGAGAAATGAATGGGTAGAGTTGGGTGGAGTGACTTGGTTGAATAGATGGATGGTTTGCCGTCATATTTCGACCAGAGCGACCCAAATCTTCCTCCACGTGTCGTCCGTAGGCAGGAAGACGGTTCACCGTATGTCTACCTGGAATGGCTCCAAGGTATGTGTCCGCCGGTTGGTTGCCATTTTCATGCGGAACAATGATCATGAATAATGCTCCGGCTGCTGGATATATCCCCGGGGGGACGGTGGGTGACGTGCAATACAGCAGCATATTATGCTGCCAAAGAATGAAGGTGAACATAAACTTTGACATCCTGGGCGCACCATACCGTACAGGGAATTCACTTATTCTCGTATAAATTCCGGTATTTACTATTACTTTCGCATGATTCTTGAACCAGACCTAGCACACTACTCTCTGATAAGGTTGAACAGAAATACAAATACGAAGTCAATCAAGCACAGCGGATTGATAAGATTTCCCATCGTTAAAACGCCTAACAAGGGACAAGTTTATTTTTCTATGATTTAGCATTGATCCGTTGGTGATACCGATGAAAGAAAAATGAAATAAAATGCGATGAAATTTACCGGCTACCTGGCGCCTCCATCACATAGTGTTGAACCAACTATGGAATTTCCATTAACGTTGTTGAGTTTCGTAGTATATGTGTGAAACAACTTATGGAAATTGTAAAACGACTGATTTTAGAACGACGACGACTAAAACATGATATGCTCGTTTCTTTTTATTTTTATCAAACCGTGCCTGTTATGGCTAAGCTGTATGAAACTGATAGTTGTTTCTTTTCCAATCATGACTGATGGGCGATTTCTAAGCAAATTACGTGTACACCCAAGCCATCCCGTTGCCACAAAACGACAACGTTGAAATCGACCTGGCTCAATGATCATGTTTGCTCTACACTGACCGTATCATTGTACCAATGCACCCCGAAGGCAACATTAGCAAACGTTACCGGGATGGAGGTTACCATAAAGCGTAAACATTGATTACAATCATCGTGATTGAAAGTAAAATGACTCTGCAGCTCTAGATAACAACGGGACCTGAAACAGCTGCTTTTAACTCCTGTTGTCCACGGAAGCCGCTGTAATTTCATTGAAACAGATTGCGCATCGAAAGCTATTCATGTTCCATCGTTTGATCCTTCGACCGACCATCGTGGTTTGTGATCTTTTGTTTTGTTTTGATGCTACGGATGGCTCCGAACGGACAACGGTTAGAGCGCTAATGGTGGTGACGATGATAATAAAAATCTCGGCCATCAGCAGTGCTCCGGCGACATCAAAGAACTTCTTATCGCCATGAGTCAACAGGGTGGATGCAAGGTGATTTTTTAGAATAGAATCGTGTACATGTTTTTCAGCCGCAGAAATATGTTTACACATTAAATATTGTTTGCTTCGCTAGTGAAACAAGAAGAACCTTAATCTCAAAGGAATTATTACAAAAACCATCGATTCAATTTCAACACATTACGAACTGCACATTGTGAACGTGAATCGCAATGCAAACGGTTGCTTATGAGCCATTGATTTGATGTTGGATACAACATGAATGATTCAAATCGTGTACGGTTCCACTGTTGTTGGTGTATAATCTTCAAACTGCTCAAGTCAACATTATCGTTCGTATTCGGGCACGCTAAGCAAACATCTACCTTCGCAGTAACGCAATGCTCGCTTCGACGGATGATTGTCATCATCTTTCTTGACTCTCGTATCCAGTTTGTCGTCGTCCCGAGGCTGACAGAAAGTTTCGCTCAACTCACCCTTTCCGAGGAAATTCTTTCAAGAGGCCGCTCGTGAAACACAAAGTCAATCGTACCACCAATCCATACGAAATGATGAAAGTTTTCTCAGCGAAGAAACGATCCGGTAAATTCAACAAGATTGTACGAATGGAAACGATTTTGCCGATCATTAGAAATATCTTAAATAATTCATTTTGTTTTTCAATGGTAAAAAATAATAAAAATATTGAATATTCTCTTCTTGTGAGTTCACTTAACCGGCATGTCCAGCGCCCTCAAGCTACAAGTGAAAGAAAGGACAAACACTCGAGTGTTTGTAGTGCCATCAAATATTTTGATTAGATCTTCAAGCGCGCTGCTGACTACATTATCACTGAGGGCCGCCCCGCAAAACAATCCTGCGGGTGCTTGTAATACACTTCTAAACGGAACCGTATCTAATTGCTAACTCAACAGACAAACATCAACACCGGGGGAGTACTTAGAATGCTGGACAGACCCCCTCCCCTCCGCTTCGTGTTCCTTTTAAGTCCTGTGTAATAGCCACCGTGCTTTGATATGCCGGCAACATCAAAGGCCAGCATTAGGCCAGCATCAGGCCAGCGGGTCAGTAGTAGTATGGCCCGAGGAAAATGGCGTTAAAGCAAAGAACCTGGGGTGCCTTCTGATTATTTTTTTCTATCGCGTTCGCTCTCTTTCTCAACCTCCGTACTCTGAACAACGTTTTTATTCCTCTCGAAACAAATCGTAAAACAGTGAACCCATGAATGTGTGTAATGCGAAAATGATAAATTCCAAAGAAAAATCTTTGAGTTGAGATTTCTTCGAATGAAAACAATCGAAATACGACTTCATTTGAATAGAGCCTTTTTTCGACTGATTGATAACGAATAACGCCGCTTGTATTGAAGAAGTATGGGAAACCGCTGTAGGCACAAAGTTTTCTAGCTGGATAACCAATTCTTTGGAACCGGGAACATGTAAAAGAAAACTGGGATAACCGATTCTTACGGCGCATAGGAAAGTTGCTCAGTTCGGGGGGTTTTTTTGCCAAAAAGTCTAAAACACTTCTCTCATCCCTTGTTTTTTTTTGTGTGAAAGTCGATTTGATATCGTTGATGTTTCTTTGTTGACTCAACGGTAGCTTTTGTTACTGCAACCAATCGCGGTTACTGTTGTTGAAGGTAAATAAAAAAGGAAGAGATCAATATTTGGTTCGGCAGTGGTGAGCAACTTTTGCCGAAAGTTATGCACTGGATCCGATATTTACCTTCACCGATTGATTCACCCCTCTCTCTCACTCTTCGTCTCTGCTAGACGTTAAAAAATATTGATTTTCCTTTTTTTTAACTCCTTGGCAACAAGTTGCGCTCGGTTCGGTTTTCTTAATACAATTTTAACGATTTCCGCTTGACGCAGCGATTCTTACAACACCTTGCCGCTCACCGCTCTCCACGCTGGCGTTGGCTCTCGCAACGAATCGAAGCGATAACACGAAGCAAGGTATCGCGCTAACCATCTTGAGCGGCTTGGCACACTTGCTCCTGCCCTATGATAGTTCATTTGCGACCGAGGTGAAGCTGCTACTTCAGTGCTCAGCGCCGTGACATGATTTGAAATTTTACGACCCGGTGCGTCCGTCCCGTTATCGCACCCTGGCAGCCTGGCGCACCTTGGTGATGCGGGACCACACGATCAACCAGCTTGAACACAGCTTAACCCTTAGCCTCCGAAACGTTCAGCTGAAAATGAAGTGTTAATTTTTGATCCTTCAAACGCACCCGCCCAGCCACAACAACAACAGCAGCGACACTTCCAAGGAGCAAGGCCCACAACCGTTCACCGTAGCCGTAGCCGAAGATAGCGCCGCGTGCGACTGGCGATAGTCCTAATCGCCCCTTTTAGTAGCCGTCTTTTAGTGGCCATTTTTCCGTTTAGCATCGTCGAGCAGAGAGAGAGAGAGAGAGAGAGGGCTCAGGTGACAGTTGATGACGGTGCGCGTGCAAATTAGAGAATCACGGGCCCTGGGTATTAACTTGAAGGTTGAAGCGAATCGGAGGGGAATCCTCAGCGACAACAAGCTAAAGAGCGGATCGGAAGACCCACCCAGATCCTTGCAACCGGCTGCGTGTGTAACGAACTGGTTAAACTGGAACCACAAGCAGCGGGTTGTATCGTGGCTGTCTGGAACACACTGGTATCTAGTCCGATGAGTGCTTCGCAGAAGGGCTGACTCGGTTTGGGCCCCGTTGGCACTGGTCGCTTACTCCACCTGGTAGCACAGCCATCGACACACGATACAAGCGCTCGCTGAAAGGGCTTTTCATCGCAAAACCTTTTGAGGTTTGTCGAGGGAAACTTATGGAAAATGTATAACGTTCAACCCGGCGTTCCAGGTCACCGATCTTGCCGGAGACGGGAGGGAAGGTGGCTCGAAAAACCGGCTCACCACCACGACCACCATGCTGCACCCCCCCTCCCCCCCTCTTCTCATCGCGGAAGCACATAATGGGCCTTCCGTGTCCCAGCTACCGCTACAAACGCAACGCAACGCAACCGACAACGTTGCGGTTGAAGCTTTCAAACGGTGCGTGGCGTGCACGGAACCTGGAACCGTTCCGTTCTCACGTGTGGCTCAAGCGGTTCTACCTGTCTGGCTGCACTGGCACTGGCGTGATTCTGTTCTGTATTTCCCAGTAAAACTTGAACACCACATCGCAACATCACATGCCTGCGTGGCCGATTTGGCCCCACGAGTCGCTTATCTACCCAATAACGTTGGCGATGTTGCGCTGGATGCGCCCGTTATAGTTTTCTCTCATGAGGAAAAATGAGAAAAGCAGACAAGCGCCCGTACGCGACGTACTGTTAATTAGTTTACGTGCAAGCTACAGCACAATATTAAGTTGAGCACGTGCAAATGCTGCCAGAGACGAGTACGAGAGGCGGAAGACAATGAAGGAATGAAGATGACTGCGGAAGAATGGCGCTTGTGACTCGAGAGCAGCGAGACCATCGAGTGCACTCTCTCTCTCTCTCCCTTTGATAAACTTTGCTCTTTTCACAATCACTTAACGAGACTTTATAACCCCAAGAGATTTTCCTAGCACATACCAACGAACGGTGGGTTATTGCCAGGGGTTGCACTCGGATGCAACGCGACGCGATTGCTATGTAAGTAGGTCAAGATCGTACCGCCTAAACCACGAAAAGGGGCAAAACTTTCATCCAGCACCAACGCTGTCGTCGAAATTCTTCGCAGTGCACCACGGAATTCTTGCTCCTTTTTTTACCTTTTTTTTTTTGACGAACCCAGGTAATTGAGGGCCACGCAAAGCCATGAATGTTTAAGTAAAACCCGCTCCGGTGTTGTGGAAAACTTTGTCGAATCTATGCAAAATGGTGCCAAAGCGCGGGGGAATTGATATGCATGCCGAGCTGCTTATCGGCTCTACCTCACAGGCGGGCGAGTTGATCGAGATACGTAATTAGCATACTGATGACTACGTTCGTATCACATTCCGGTGCAGCCAGGAGAAAACGACTACTACTGGGATGTAGTAGAAACACTCCACGCGGTGCATTCTACGAATTTCATCCCAAGCTGGAAGCTGTGCGGCTTCATCGGTAATTCGATACAAATTGCAGCCAAACAGCTCAACAACTAAAGCCCCGGTTTGCAATCCATTTGGGGATATTGGCTTTGTTGGAGAGCCATGGTGAGGCTCTCCGTCACTGTCCTGCTGCCCAGCTGGATCCATTTGTAGATGAACATTTACCGGTGCACGGTGAAGCGAAGCGAACGTAATGTTGCCCAGCAGGAGCAGGGAATGATAATGTTGCCGCACCGTCCTGCTTCTCAATGGTATTGGCATCACTCAAAACCGCCCAAAGACCCGTGCACTAGGACATTGAAAATGCAATGGAAAGTATGAGGGAGGAAACCGGGAAAAGCGAGAGAAAATATACCAGAAATGTTGGTGCCGGTTAATGTGAGCCAAGGGAAACCGATGGCAACTGCTGTGACCGTTGTGTCGAGCAGGGAAGCTGCAGTACATTGTGGCTTCTCGGCGTCCACTGTGCAGCAGCAGCAGCAGCAGCAGCAAATCGTTACAAAGTTTCTGCATTCCCGCTTCTCGACTCTGGTCTCTGGTCTTTTGCATCCCGTTTTTTAGTGCCGCTTGATTGCTGGCTGTATTGTTTCGTTCGGTTGTGAAGGATGCTGACTAAGCACGCCAATTGCCAGATGTCGTGCCGGAACAGCGAGTGAACGGATTAACAAGCAATCCGAGGAACAAAGGCGAACGAGAGAGTGGAATTCGTTTGTTCATTCATGCATGATTCCCTTATCTTCATGTGCCTGGAGTACTGCACGCTCTACGATCAAACAGGAGAACGCCACCGAGGGACAAGGACACAGGGAGGAAGAGAGCAAGAGGGAGAGAGAGAGAGAGAGAGAGAGAGAGAGAGAGAGAGAGAGAGAGAGAGAGAGAGAGAGAGAGAGAGAGAGAGAGAGCACAGTTTAGGAAGTCAATAAATAACGATAAATTCCAATTGATTGCCGGGTGACATCTGGTCCCGCTCGGCTCGGATGCTCGGTGTCTCCGTTTGCGAAGTAGAACAACGGCGCAGGAAGCCAGCTTTAATGCTTAGAGCTTGCGGTCTCTTTAAGCACCGCGCCCAGCACCCAGCAGACAAACGATTTACATGTTGAATTGAAATGATAAATTCAAACATGAACCAACTGCCACGCCTCGCAGTCGAGGACACGTGGCGGCCCCGCTTTCCGAGAACTCTGGGGAGGCCATGAGAGCGAAAGCGACGCGCAACATTAGCAACTCATTTTCATAATCTAACCACCGAGAACGAAAACAAAATTTTGACTTTGTCCGCTCGCTAAGCCGCTTGGTGGCCCCCGGCCCACCCGGGAGGTCACCCGGACTCGACGATAAGTGATCCCGGGAGCATATTTGCTAAATAATGAATATGCCGTCCGATGCTCCAATTCCCACTGCAGATAACAGCGTTCCTTTCGCCGCTGGGTCGCCGCGCTTGGGATCCCAAAATGGCCAAGGAATTTACGAAGGAACCGTCGCCGGTGCTGCCGCGTTTTATCTTTTCCGTTGCGCGCCGGTCCGAGTCACCGCGAGAACAGTCGGCAAAGAACGACGGCAAGCAACGTTATGGGTGCGTGCGTCATGCTGGGATGCTGGGTGAAAATGTAATTAAAAATATTTCACTTTCTATTTGCTCCAGTGATTTATACTCGAGCAATTAGTGTCCCGGAAAGACGCTGCCGACGGTGCAGGACAACATCGCGAAGCATAATCAGCAAAAGATCATCACCAACACGGTTTCGCTACGGCGTTTGTGGTTTCAGGAGAATGTTCCGAGAATTCCATTTTTGGGCACTCAAATTCAACTTCGAATACCGCATGGTGTGAGGTTAGGTTCAAAATAGACACTTTTTTGTGTGCTTTCGAATCGTCTTCTAGCGTGACCCCAAGTGAGTGTTTGAGTGTGTGCGGTGCCAGGGTTACTAATTTCTACCAACCCAGCACAAAACTTCGACCTCGCCCCCTCCAAAAACACCAACGCCATTCAGCAAACCCCGGGCATTATGTGGAAGTTTCGGTCCCGGAGTGTTAAAACATTAATCCAAACATAACTCTTCGTGAGTGGGTCCGGGTTGGTACTCTGCCCTGGGCCAGCTGGGACGAAACGTAGAGCTTAAATTTAATACCCTCGCTAGCACGTGGCCTTCGAAGTTGTGAAATTAATTGTATCGTACGCTGGGTGTGTTCGGTCGTGTACCGTTCGCATAGTTGTCATCGGTTTCATCGGTATGCCCCTGGTGCCCGTGGACCCGGGAGCTGAAGATGGAATGGTTTTTAATGTTTTATGGGTTCAAAAAGTCGCTGGCGTAAGCGTATAAGCTCGGTTGGAGCATCATCGTTCGCACGATCCGGAGACCGGATGACTATTCGCTCCGATAAAATCCGCTTCGATCCGAACCCCTGGTGGTTTATGATTTCTGCTTTAAGTTATGCTCTTGCTGGTGAAGGGAAACGCTGGCTGTTGATGCTTCTGGAGTGCCTACCAATCGATTCGATGTACTTCGTTACGGCTCATTTACTTTCGCACATAATTGAACGTGATCAATTGGGCCAACATGTGAACCCGGTGGTGTGCCGTGCTCGGTGCACATGTGTGCAGGTTAATGTGCTTGTCATCACAGCACGTCACGTGCCTTCACTGCCAGGCCAGGGCTTGGGATATAATTAATCAAGTGAGTTTACCAAATGCGTCACCTCTAGGAATGACAACACGACAGAAATCCGGCGCCTCCTACCATCCTTACAAGTAAGCCCCTGAAGGTGAAGGAGCGATTTATCTAATTCGTTTCCAATTACGCTTCCATAAATCAATCAAATGAAAATGCTCAATTCGGTGCGCACGCTGGGGAGTACGGCAAGGTCACGGGATCACGTATGGAAAGCAAATGGAGTGGTGGCCCGGTCCTTCCTTCCTTCTCTACCTCCGTTCACCCGTCTCCCCCTGGAGTAAAGGAACGTGAGCGATCCCTCGAGTGTCGTGCATCATGTTGCTGGCACAAAGCTTTCAAAAATCATACCCCGGAAACGACTCCTTCCGCCACCACCAACGATGGCGAGGTATCGTCAGAGAGCGATCGAACAGGCTGTACCGGAAGCTATCGCCTGCCGCTTATGGATCCGATGGAATGGATCGATGGATATTTGTGCCACCCCGGTCCCTCCCATCTGTTCACAACCCAACAGTTTAGTCCCTCCCCCTCCCAAAAAACGTATGGCAAACGTATGGTATCGTGATGCTGTGTGTTTGACACAACAACACCCTCGAGATGGGCTCGCTTTTGACTTTTGTGCTGCTGGTTTGCCTTCAAGAGGGAAGGCTCCTTCCCTTCCATCCGGCGTACTCGTAAAATGCGGGCGATGCGTTCTCCTGGGAGGTAATGGGGTTCCGTCAGGGGTCATTGATTCGATTTCGCATCGAGTTATGCGGTGTGGTGTATGTTTTAGGTTTTTCTTTGCTGGCCCTCCTCCTTCTCTCCCGCTGTCCTGCGAGCGCAGCGCATACGGCCGATAGCACCTGGCGTGGTGGCGGTCGGAATGCTGATGATGGAAAATTGGGTCATTATTCAATTTTGCGGTCAGTCATGGGTTTGTTATGTTACTTCGTGGTTGATTGTAAACGCATGTTTAATGTGGTTTTAAGGTTGACATTATGTTTTACAAATTTATGTAAGTAAAAAGGGATTTTTTGAATCCGTGGTACTCGAAGTTACTTCAGCTCGTTTTTTTTAACATTCAGGCTGCGCCATCAGGCGGTTCCCTATTTTAAAGTTGAATCACTCTCTCATTTTTCAGCCGATTAGATCAGTTTCTGAAACTACAGTCTATGAAATTTTATTAATGGATCTGAAATGGAAGCTGAAAGAGCGGACTGAAATTGTCACACTTTACATTGAAAATAATCGGTAAATAATGGAAACTGCGACCGTGCAATGGGTGATGAATAAATGGCGGTTTCTTCCTTTGCCGCATATGACGGTGCTGGATTTTTTTTCTGTGGGTCTGTTTGAAAAATAAGGTTTTTGCAAACAAATAGAAGGCTATGAAACAACTTAATGCAAATATTAGAGCTGAAACTGCCAAATAACTCCCTAAATGCTGTCAAAATAATACAAAATGCCGGAAAAAGGCCGCTTTTTATATGCACGAATGAAGGCGGTCATTTTATCGGTATCATATTTTGAGTATGGCACAATAAATGGCATAGAATAACCTAAATAAAACAGGTTTATTTTCTAAAATCGGATAGAAGAGTTATTAGGGTTATTCAACTTTAAAATAGGGTATCGCCTTATGGCGCACCCTGTATATGATGACGGACGAGCAGCATAATTATTAACAATAACAGAAAAAAGTGGGGCCACTTTAAAGTATTTGCTTCCAATCCACCATTCCAAATTGATACTCAATGCTATCGTTTAAGAAAAGGGCTAAGGCTAAAAGTTGTTTAACTCAATGACAATATCCTATGGAAGACTTCTTCAAGAAAATTATATTCAAGCCTGATGCTACACTCTTCCTCTTGATGCGATATTGTACATGGGATAATGAAATCATTCTCGATAAAATGGGAAATCCCTACCATACATGACACAGCATACCTCGTCATGTCCTAGGTCCGCCTTAAGAACACCAAATAATCCAATAATCCCCGTCCGCTCGGTAGCCGGAGTTCCGGAAGACTAAGAATAGGATCATCTAATGATCAACAACAGTGTTCAATCAATTGCACCGCCAAACGCAGAGACAGAATGTCGCAGCTTCGTTTTTAATAAACACACCAAAAATAGGATCGATTCACTCGCAAACCAAACGTCGAACGAACGTTCTCCTAGCGGCATCATTCCCTCTTCCTCTTCAGCTTTCGGCCTTGCTAGATGGTTGTGAAAAGAATCCCTGCCACATTGCGTTCGAATCTCGTAACCTCAATGCCCAAACCAGTCAGTGGTCAGCGTTTCAGCGTTAGAACACAACACAACGCAGTCACCGGTACACGTGAGCCCCGAGGCACTCCGAGGCGCTCCTTTCCGACCAATAATATTCCACGAGCAGCTTTGCGTAAATTGGTTGTGAAAACGGCTAAATTAGATTTCCTGTCAGGGCAGTAAACCGGGTGCCCCGACCGAAGGTCAACCGAGTTCGGGATCGAACGGAAGCTGCTACCGAACTAAGGTTACTTCTTCTACCGCTACTACCACTGCTGTTGCGGATGGTGTTTGCTTTGTTTATTCTATTGCTATCATGCGGCCCGGTCAGAAACGTGAACCCCCCCGAAAGTAACTGGCGGGACGAATGGACGCACGAACGGGGAGCTCGGAAGACGAGCGACCGAGTAGACGCATTGTCTGTTGGAGATTTGGAACGTGGAGCAGGAAGACTATAAAGGCGATCTCGTCTCCGTTCGGCTACACTAATGGAAAATACCTACGCTACGGGCAGGCGGAGGGTGTTTGATTTATGTACATTTTGGCTGACGAGAGCTCATTGTTTCCGTCTCGTCCCCATCAGACCGCCAACAGGAAGCCGGCGAGAGGTGTTGCTGTAAACAGAAAACTAAAACGAAAGTTAAAGGTCCGGGCGTGGCGTTATCCCGGCTCTGGACGATGGCAAAAGTGAAGTGAAACAATTAAAGTGAACTCAGCGCTACAGTGAGCACCTGGAGTCTCGATAGTGTCCCGGGTCCTGGATAAGGCAAAGCAAAAGGCTTCTCATTCTGTCCCACTCTGTCGTCCGTGTATTAAAGTGTGCCCGGCGTTAAGCCAGACGTTGACCGAAGGATGGTGCCAGATGGAGCCACCAGCCATGTAGGCCGCTTCTTCACTGCTTCCTCCAGCTTATGCTGGCTATAAGCTGGCTTAATGCGCTCGGTTTTCCTTCTCTTTTCTTCGGAGAGTGACCATACGGAGCATACTTGCTGCTTCCACGTGAAAGGATTACTCGGAAAGCAGTGCCGTCCTCTATACTAGGATTCATTCCAATGGAGCCAACGGTCTCTCTCTCTCTATCTCGTCTCTGGCCGCCTCTCAAGCATTCTCTGAGGCATTCCTTTCCTGGCACTAGCGAAAAGGCAAGGGGGGAGGTTTGTTTGATCGGAGCATCGCGTACGTCCCGTTGACGAGCTGTTGTATGTGCTCGCAAACTCGCTACATATCAACAAGTTTCACCAGACCGCCAGCCTCTCGTCCTCTGAGTCCAAAAGACAGAAGTTCGGTGAACTTTGGCCCGAACGCGAATTGATACTCCGGCTGTCTCCGTGTCCGTGTCCCGTTGTCTGTCAGGCAACCGTGAGTTGACGTGAGTTTTCTCGCTTCGGAGACCGGTTGGTTTGGCTGTGGTCCATGGATCCATGTCAGCAAAGTTTTGCTAACAATGCCTCTCTCTCTACCTTCCTGGTGTGACCACCACTCGTTGGTGTCCTTAGGCCTCTTGATGGGCGTCGAGGCGTTGAAATCGTTCGTCGTATCACCGAATCGTAGTGCCGGAACTCGTTGGATTCAAAACGAATAAACCCAACGAGCGTACGGGCTATGTGATGTAATTACGCTAATTCCTGCTTCCAATCGCTCACGCTCTAGTCGGAAAATTATTTCGGCAAAGTCATTAGTCGGAGTGGATATTCTTACCGACACCATGTTAACGGTGCTGCGATTTGCATGATTTATGATGTTGGCTGGCTGGCTGGCTGCGCTAGCGGGGACAGGTACGGGTGGACTGCTGAACGTCCACCGGCTGTCAAATTATTTCGTTCAAATGACGCTACATGCAGCCAGCGCACCGTGCATGGAGGGCGTGGAGTACCGAGTGGAGGATTGGAGTGGTCTAACGGAATGGAAACCAACCGAACCTCACCATGGTTGGTCGCTCGGTCGCTCGGTCGCTCAAGTCTGTCTGTCTGTCAGCGTTTTCGAAGCGGGCGGGCGGGCGTCGTTGGCAAGGATCAATCTTCGGAGTCGAAAGGAACGTTGACAATGCTGCCAGTTTCCGCCGTTCCGTCAATCAAACCAGACCGTTTGCAGACCGTTGGCACAATGTAAAGCTCTCGAGAAGATTGAACCTCGTGAAGAGAGGGGTTTTCGAGTCGAAGTGTCGAGGATTGACTCCATTTCGGTCGTTTTCGTCGTGTTCCGATCCGTAGCACCAGACCGGGCCAGGCCAGCCAACTGTCAACTGTTGTTTAGCTCTCATCTCTCGTCAAACATCTTGGCCACCTGCTCCGGGAAGGACGAAGTATGCAAAACGTCTTTCCGATCGAGGTTCCTCTTCCTAGAACTGAAAATGCCCGGGTCTGGCTGGTCTGGACTTCAAGCACCGAATGGAACTCGGGATGCTGAGGACGCTACAGTGGACGCTGGATTCTGTCAACTTCGTTTGACGCTGACAGCGGCACAGGCGGTGGTGTCGATGTCACCAGCCACTGACACGACCACTCCAACCACCGTCACTGTGTTTGTGCGCGCGCGTGTGCTTGTGTGTGAGGATTCACCAACTATCTTTGTGGAAACGAAGAGGAAACAGAATGCGAGGGAGAGAGAGAGAAAGAGAGACAAATAAAAACAGATTAAGCCGGGAGGACACCGTGGAAAGGTCGGAGGATCATGGTAATGGGAAGCCGGCCCACCGCACCACTCGCCGGTCCTCGCGTTGGATGCAACGAGTGGATGCTTTCGGAATCCAATGACCGGTCGACCGGGCACGGGTTAGTTAGCGACCATACCGGGTGCTTCTAGGGCTAGGGCACGGTGCCATATCGTCTGAAAATGAAAATCCGCTTAAGGGTCTGAACCAAATGCCCGCGAGCACACGGTCCGGTAGCCTAGCGAACCGGGAATCAACAGGACGTTTGAGCTCCTCGCCTCTCCTTCTCCTCTACCACCGATAATCTGTCCACTGGATGGTTGGTCGACACTTTACCGAACTCACTAGCGTAGTGTAGCGGGTTGTGGATTGTTACCAACATGAACTGGTTTGTGTCTGTGAGCAGCTCAGTTGTACAATGAGGATCATAAAATAGAAGTTTCATTTACACGATCGAGCCAGCTACGTCGATGGTGGTGCCGTTCCGCCATATTTACGCATCGTTAAGCGAAATTGATAAACCCATTTCCAGCCCTTTTTCCAGCGTCGAGTCCCTGGCAGGTGGGACCTGGGACTCTGCGCCCCACTCTGCGGATCCTCGCGATGTGCCTTATCTCCACCAGCCGCACTGGCCGCTACTGCTACTGTTACTGCTACTGATGTCGCATCAATTGGACATGAGCGAGGTTCTCTCTTCGCTCTCTCTCTCTCTCACTCCTCTGGGTCAACAAGGGACAAGCCGCAAATGAGTCCAATTACTGGAAATCCAAACAGAGCGTTTCGAGAGAGCGCCATACCGAGGCGAGCGATCGTAAACTATCGCCCGGACGCCATTTTCCCTTTTTTTTTTCGTTTTGTGCTCGAAAACCCCAACCCCAATCACGGTTCAGCCAACCCACGGACACGGCACAGCGAGTGCGACCGAGCGAGTGGGTAGTGGAAAGGATGGCGGAAAGGAAAATGAAAATGGCCAACGAAGTGGAACGAGGGCGAGTGAGATAGACAGAGCAACCGGCAGAGAGCAGCCGGCAGAGATTGAGGCGAGGAGGATGGACGCAACACATTGCCACCCCTCTTCTCCAATAAATGGTTGCCGTTGGCGGACAGGATTTTGATTTTTCGGTCACCATCCCATCCCACGTCGTCCTCCTTCTCGTGTTATGTGTGTGACGGAGCGAGAGCAACAGGAAAGCATCGGTTGCAGGAGATGCTCGCTTCCGGACGAGGACGACGAAGATGGCCGCTTATCCGCCATCGAGCCAGCTAGCCAGCCAGGCAGCCCGTCAGTTGACAGCAGACGAGGACACGAGGGTAGCAGAGCAAAGCAAATAGATCAACCCTCTCCCCTCTATCGCCCGCCCCATCGCGGGTGGTGGATGAGTGCGTAATGGGATAGCCAGCCCCGGGTGGGTTGGTGAGACGCGGAAGCTGGTTCTCGTCGTCGTCGTTGTCGTCCTCATCGTCCTTGTCGTGGTGTGCTGCCGACGTGGCCGGACAGAGTGACACATCCGTGTGACAGTAGTGGCCGCCTGGCGTGGGCTCTCTCGCTCAGTTGGCATTCCAGTTGCTTGCAGTCGCTGCTGCTGGCCGGTTGGTTGGCCGGTTGGTCCGGACTGACACAAGAAGCGTCGGTGAACGCGGACCCTGTTCTGACGTTCGTTTGTCGCGCCACGAGGCCACATCAGCCGCTGGATCGTCGCGAGTGAGACACGATTGTGACGTGTAACGGAATCGTGGGGTTCCCTGGGGGGAGGTGGAGTTAGCTCAGTAAAATCACTTCCGTTTCCGGTGGTGTTGACATGGTTGCACGCTGGAAAGGGAATAAAAGGAAGTTCCAGAACATCCTCCCCCCCGTTTGCATCCCTTACTCACCCCCCTGTGATGTGCTCTTTATGTGTGGAAGTGTTTTTGTTTGTCCAACCTGTTTGTACTTCTTCGTTCCACGGTCCTTCTCTGATGGACCACCCGCCGGGGTCCCCCTTCCGGGCCCTTTGCGCCCTTTCCCTTCATAATCCATCCACGTGCCGGCTGGCCTGAGGGTAGAATGAGGGTGATGCGGTGTCAATGCGGGCTTTCAAGATTCTTTTTAAATATTTTAAACTTTTCACCGTCGACGAACCGCTCGCCATCGCACTCGGTACTGTGTGCGTGTGGTTCTGTAGTTCCGGGATTATCGTAAGGCGTCCCTTCTGGCGCTCTGGATTTGAAGCGTGGAAGCAGCGAAGGTTATACAATTCAAATTCTTTTAAAAGCAAAGACTGGCTAATAGCCAAGGTCGAGTGCAGTGGGTGGGTGTTTATGTGTGTTGAGAGTCGAAAATGTAGCGAGCGAGGCTGCGATTTTGGCCTGACATCGATAATGGCCACCAGTTCGTCTCCGGATTCGCCGCGTTTCATAATGTCGAGAAGAGTGTGCTCCGGTTGTGGTTGTGTAATGGACCAACAAGCAAGCAAGCAAGCCAATTTACAGCGAGTGCACGTGTTCAAGATCATCTGCAAGTTGTTCTGGAGCGCGAACCGTTTCAGTGATAAAGTGTTCAACTTTGACGATTACCCAATCAAAGGGGTACAAAAACCATTCAATCAACTATTCCAATCGCTCGTTAGGGGACGATTGGGGCTAGTGACTATCGAAGAGAGAAAAAATGCTCTTCGAGGAGGTCGAGGTCACTCCATTCGATTCGATTGCAGTGAATGACTGGACTGGTCAACTGTGGTGCACCGCACCATGGGCCACGCAAATGTGCAATTAGCGAGCCAGCAGGATAGGAGGAATGGAATAAAAATGTAAAGTTTTACCGATAAGATCCCCAGTATTTGCATATTAAATCTCGAGCAATGGACTTTCGAAAGTTGCTCTTTACGTTCAGTTCAGTTCCAGTGCAGCTCCTCGTTAGTGTGGTTGGAACAGAAAACTTTCAATTGCAGTTGAGGGTTGGAATTTTCTCATCCCAATTGCATTATGTTTTCAATTTGGGGGGGGGGTAAACATTTTTCCTACCACATTTCTTGAAATCATTTCGACCACCAGCGCCCAGTTGTCAGTGGAGCTCGTTTAATTGCTGCTCGAGAGGTGCCGGAATTGACGGGAACAGTAATCCACTTAGCGTGATTACGGTTAGCCCCTTATCTCTCCTTATCCTCAAAATGGATTAACTGGGACAGCTGCTTAGTGAGGAAGTTAATAACGATTCCAGCACCTCAATATCAATCGGGAATCTCCAAGCCACGCCATGTTTTTCTCCATCCGACGCTAGAAAAAGATGACAGAATCATCAGTCGCTCGTTCGCTGGATGCATTTTGAACTTGGCCGGAACGCTTGAATTTTACGATCGGTTCACCGTCTAGACTGGCACGTGCACGCGCTCGTCAACCCAACCTTGGCACCCTGGGTGGCACTTTTATGTTCCACAAAATCTGCAGAATCAGACACACGGACACAGTCGCCAGAATTGCGATCTCGTGGTGCGGCGGAGAGGGTCACAAGCACCAAGACCACGGGCTGTAAAATTGGTTTTTCATTTCGTCCAACCAGAGACCACCGTTCCGGGGAGGCGGGGAACAGTTTTATGGCGCTCAACGCGGATCATGATGATGATGATGGTGCGCAATTTTTATTACACTTTAGAGTGTCTCATCAATTTTGATAAAACGAAGAAAACAATAATCATTGCGCCGGCGAGATGAGTGAGCGAGCGAGCAACGTACACTTTCTTCCGGGCCACACCATCCGAGATCCGAGATGGTGACTGCATCCCAGCGGAAACAATAGCAGCATAATAATGCTACCATCACGGGGGGGGGGGGAGGGGGGAGCTTCGAGGTGTCTGGGTGGGAACCTGCGAGGGACCAGCAGCATGTCACATAATGCCGCGTGGTGTGCATCCATCAGGGAGCGAACGAGCGAGCGATCGATCGATCTCCATTGTTTGATGAACGCGAGATTCCCGAAATGGGATAGTAAAGGACCGGAAGAGTGGGAAGCGAACGAGCGCGAGCGAGGAAAGCAAAGTTTAGTCAAAGTAACGCGCGACTCTCGAGCCTTTAGAGAGCGGACCAACGAGAGACGGCTGACGGTGGATGGAAGGATAATGAAAACGCAAGCAGCAACAGCCATGTGGTGTGTCCGTGGGAAAGGATTACGCCAATCGGTGGCCACGTCGCGCGGTGTGGTGCGGGCCAGCCAAACAATGAAGCTCGAGAATGGAGAGAAGATGAAAACCATCGACCATCGCGAGTAGCTCGGAGACGCAGACGGTGTCGGTGTCAGTGGTAGGGCAGAATCTATAAAGTTGTTCATTATCGAGCTTTCCTCGTGTGTCGTCTGGTCTGCCCTGGTCTGTTGTCCGTGGTCTTTTATGATGGCCAGCTCCATGCAGCAGCTCCTCGATGGGTGTGCTCGATGTGCCCGATTACTTACAGCCCAGTTGGTAAAGCTCCGGGCTGCTGCTGCTGCTGCTGCTGCATCCGGTGTGTCGAAGTACGAAGTGATCCGGATGCCGATGAGTGAAGCAATCTACAGTATCTCCGTTCGTCCGTGATTTGCCAGCCAGCTTCCCGGAAGTGTGCCAGTGGAACTGTGTCTCAGTGTATCTGTGTGTGGCTTGGTAATCAGATTGCTCCATCAGTGGCGGGAATCCACTTCATTCGCTTCTCAGCGTGAAGCGTGGACCGTTTGTGTAATGGTGTGTCGGGCTAATGGGTTTGTGTGGCCCAATGTGAAGTGGTGGCCGCATTCCACACGCTCACACTCAACAGAACCCGATGCATTGTAATCGTATTATCCCAGGATCCGATTTTGACCTTATGTGATGTCCGAGTAAGTGAATGAGTGAACTATCGGCGCCACATCATGTCCCGTTCATCGCCCAAATCTTCACCGAAAAACCATCCAGTGGACCGCCAGAATGCTGCTGGTGCTGGGGGAACGGCCACTCCATCGCCATCACCCAGCTGGCGGCGTCCAAGTGGCGCACTCCGTGCCGAAAGCTTCGACGAGCAGCACCTGCAGCAGCGGTTGGCAGCGCAGCAACAGAGCGGCACACACGGCACTTTGTCGGCCGCACCATCGCCACGCCATCAATCACCCAAGTTCTTTCGGACGCAAAGCTTCGGCGATCGGTTGCTAGCGTCCTCGCCCAAGTTCGTCAAGTCGAAGAAGATTTTCCAACAATCCAACGCCAACGGCAACGGTTCCAAATCGGGCTGCTCTTCGACGGCCCTGTTCTACGCACCGGAGTGTGGTGTGGTACGGCCGCAACCATCGACGGTGGAACAGTGGAACACTTCGGTACCGCCACCAACGGAACCGTGGACGACAGCAGACGATCCACTCTGTGCGTACCGTGCCGAGTTGCGTCAGTTGCGGCAGCTCCAGAAGGAACGGTTTCGATCCCGGAGCAGCAGCATCTCCGTCGAACGCTGGAACGAGTCGGTTGGTGGACAAAGGTGAGAGGACTGCGTTGCGAGGATCGCTAGGATGATGATGGAGGAGCAGGAATTGGATGGTTGCTGATGGGAAATTAATGATGTGACTCCAAATACCCATCCTTAGGGAGAAAGAGAGAGAGGTAGAGAGACCGTGGCCACACCGGATGCCACCAATTTGTGATTGCCAAATTCTAGCAAAATACTCTATAATGTATAGCAGCGCATTTCTCATCGAACACAATTGAGTCTTCGATTCATCCCCCCTACCCCTAACGATCTCACTCCCCCGTAGCACAGCGCGATGGTGGGCTGGACGAAATGGGAGACCACCCGGGTGACGGTGGAAGCATCACTCAAAATAGTAGATTGATAAATGTGTGATACTGTGTCAATGGGGCTGTTGGCTGCGTCCGTTACGAGTCCGTTGCTCTCTGTTCAAACTCTGTTGCTGAACATCACGGGAGTGGGCTGTGGGAGTGATTTTGACGAACGAATGAATGGACGAACAGGGAACGGAATCACCGTTAATCATCGCGCGGTGATAAATGGCGCAGGAGATTTGTGTGATTTGCGGGTCGCATCACGGTTCCGCGTGTCATGTCTCCGGTGGTTTCATTCTCTTCTTCTGCTTCTTTCTTATGCTGTTTTTACAGTACAAACTTTCCGAGTTCTCTTTTTGCTGCCAGCAGTAGTGCCCTACTGTGCGTTGTGGTGCGATGCGCTTCGTATTAGAACGATCGGGCGAGCCTATTAATGGTGGAGGTGGAGTGTCCTGTCACGTGGAAATCGTTATGCATGATGGCTCCCGTGTGTCGCTAACAAGCTCGTCATGGTGTGTCATTAGTGGACTGTACGTGGCAAACCAACCGCAAACGATGGCCTTTTTACGGCGATTCTACTGGATAGAGTTTTCACTATTCCATGTTTTAGTCTGATCACTTCTTATGAAATCAATTAACGGAATTAATCTTTCAACACTCGGAAACACATCGCAATCGTACGAGGACCATAATTCATAAGCAAGAAAAAATGTGATTCTCCATAGCGCAATCTTTTTTCAACATTCAGCACATAATGGAGTTAGAGATCCTTGGGTTATTTAGCGATTAAAATTTCTATTAAGGGGGCTTCGGTAATTTCTTACAAAACAAGGATCATTTTTGACGATTTTTTGTGACGTAACCATTCAACTTTATTCTTTCAAATGAATGGCATATTAAACTACAACTTTTGAAGAATATTTAGTTCTATTTTGGGGAAGATTTAATAAAAACTTCATCCATGGCATCAAATTAAGGCAGTCGTGTCTTCGAAAAGATACTTTTTCCGGTGCCCATCGTAGCTGCGTGATTGGTTATCAGACAAATACAAATGGATACTCGTTTGAAAGATCGTAAGTTTATCTAAGTAACCTTGACATGTTTTTGTTGAATTTCCTATTTTTCGATTTTTGGCAGATTTTTGGCTCATTTGAAGTTGAAAAAGTTATGGTTTTCGTCATTTTGCCTAAAAACTTGATTTTTAATAATATCTCGACGGGGCTACCTGGTAAAAAATGTACAGATTATGTGTTAAAAATTTCAAATCGATCGGCCCAGTAGTTTTTACGGTACAATGGGCACCGACTTTGAAAACGTTGGTTTTGCGAAACGCTCTTCAAAGTAGCGTGCCTCATGGAGCTTTGTATGCAACGCGGATTTAAACAAATCTGTAACTTGGTCAGTTTTGATTCGATTGATCCGAAAACTTTACAAAATGTTCTTGAAAGGATGGGCATTTAGGGAAAAATGTTAAAAATATGTGTCACAAAACAAAATTAAATACCGAAGCCCCCCTTACGAACTCCTGAAAGTACCGGTTACCTGGCGCCTCCATCAATTGGAAATTCCTGGAAATTTACTACCGCTTATTTGATACCTTTAACTCTAGACATTGACAAAATAAACATTACAATATCCATTATAAATAATTGCATGGAGAACTTGATAGCGTGAATAATTGATCTTTTCATGGTTATTGATTTGAATAAATGTGACTACATTTCACTTCATCCTTTTAACGTTAATTTGATATTGTTGAAATGATTTCATAACGAACAATCGATGTATGAAACGCTGAAAGAATTGCGCTACTCAAATTAATATTGTAGGAAATTGCCAAATGAATTTTAATGCAAAAGAAAAATGTACATCGACGCTCACGAAGCTTGATTACTAGAACTGTTGACGTCAATATTGTGTCACCAATTTAACCTTTCTACACGTAGAGCTTTATTAACTCGTTGGAAAAGCTCAATTCGAAAAACAAATATTTAAATTGACCAATCAAATGGCGAAGCGCAAGGCCAATCATGACATGTACCTGCACATTCGACTGCACATTGCCCCGTATCTGATTGAGCTCGCACGTTGCTATTCACCAACGCACCACTTCAACGGTTTTCCACGTGTGAACCTTTCCCGATTGAGTGACCGTTCCCTGGTACCAATCGATACCAAGCAATCAACGGTTCGATTCGACTCTCGAAAAACGTTACAGAGAATCAAACAGGACGGCGAACAGTGCGGGGAAAATGCATCTTTGCTTTACTCATAACTTAATTATGGGTCAGCAAATGTTTGCTGAAATGAAGTTCTAAAAGGCAACAGCACCATCGAGCGTTTCGCTGGTGGGAGTAGGGCGTTGATATCAAAATACAGGAAAACATGTTTGAGTTCGAATCGATGAAATCGATCGACTCAGAGAGAGCCTATCGAGCAGCATAAAGCCACCGGCTCACTGTTCCGTGTAAGCTCCAGCAACAGGTAACCACGGGCGTGTATCCGGAAAGGAAGCTGATTTGCATAAATTATTCACACCCCTGCCGGGGGTATGTTGCAGCCGGTATCGTGAAAGCCTCTCACGAATGACTACCATTCGCGGTTTTTTGATCCACCTTAAGCCGACCGTCGGGTGCTGTGCATAATAATTTGATGTAGGATTTCACCGAATTCTATATTCACCATACAGGCCCCGATCCACATGGCTAATGGAAGCATAAACGTAATGTACGGCAATCCTATCGACATTATTGAGCTCATCATAGTTCGATGATCCATCAGGCTTAGCGAAAAATGTGATAATTCCATGGGTGCCGTGAACGATGGATTTTCCCACGCTTGAGCGGACTGTTGAGACTGTTTTGATTTCTTTCCGAACTATCCTCACTCACGCTCGGAAAGGGTTTATCGGCTTAAGATGGTCCATCGAACAAAGGGTCTTGTTGGGCGCCGTTGAGGATGGAGGATATAGGGATTCTCCTAATGAAGATTGATAGAGAGATAAAGCGGAAAACAATACATTATCGATGAGTACGAGTGCGGCTTACATGCGGCAGTTCACCGCACAATCGTCTATTTTCTTTCGCATGGCGGTTCGATGTTCATTCAATCAACGTGTTCTTATGTTGTGGAGATAAGCTACACAATAAGCTATTTGAGGAAAGATGACAAAATGACTGTGCTTTATTTTCCATTTTGTAGCCACAGCACTGCTGCTTGGATTCAAAATATTTATAAATCAAAGTGAAATAATATGTCGCCGTGGAAACACACGGCTCACTTGTTTTTATTAAAATAAAATGCCTTGTAGATAAAATGTCATTGTGAAAAATCCATTAACATCAAATTTTCTCTTTTGAAATCTCATTTCAGGTAGGAAAAATCACAGCCGTAATAGCAGTCCTTTTGTTGGTCAGTATATAATCCTTTAAACGAGCATAACGCTCAGGTCCTTTTCCGGATCGAAATATTTCACCAAATGGATGGGTTGAGGATACGCGCCTTTCCAGAGCTTTCGCAGGAGCAAAGCTTTCGCAATCACGCCAGCGGCGTCGTCGTAGTCGTGGAAAACACCGCACGTCGAAGAAAAGCTTCGTGGAAATTCGTCGCTTTTCATCGCAATGGCGGTGGCGCCAATCCAGCAGCGCCAAGCACGTGGTCATCAAGCCGTTGTTTTGCTTGGCAAATGTTTGTTTACAAACGCCAGCGGCTCACACTGATATTGGTGGACCATAGCCGACATTATGGTGTGCGTGCGAACGCCACTTCCCCGTACGTGCCTGAAAATGCCGATGAATGGAAGGCCCGACCCACCCACCTCCCGACATGGTTTGCGCTTTGTCGGTGTGAAAGGTGATAGTATTTGTCTCGCACCGCAACATGGGTATCAGGTTCGGGTTTCGTTTCATACTTCCCCCCCCTCCCAATGGGTTTTCCCGCGATTTCCAGTGATGTCGCAAAGCAGCAGCAGCACCAGACTGTCCCGACGACATCAGACAATCGCATCGCACAAATCGATGACGTTTCGTTTGGACCTTTCGTCGGTACGGGGCTGCGCGGGTTTCCGGGTCTGCAGATGCGGCAGGGCAAAGCGCAAGAGCGCAGGATTCGGTCGTTTTGGTGGCGTCGTATTGCTTTTGTCTGGGTGTGGGCCCTGTGCCATGGCAGCCCGTGCCAGCAGTGGTTTCGGCGTACGCGTGCTTCGGCCAACGGGCGCGCTTTTCGTGTCAGTTTTCTACGAGCTTTCGTCCGGTACGGTTCACAACGCGCGATTCCGCCTCTAACCGCAGTGAATGCGCGTGCCGTGGCGTGGCGTGGTGATTATCGTTTAGCCTCGTAGCTCGTGATTTATACCGTGTGTTGGTCTAGTAAAAATTCTGTGGTTGGGTGGCGTGTCCTCGACCCATAAACACTGGACATCGTGCTGGCCATTCCAGACCGTGCTTCAAAGGGATTAATCGGAGCCATGCAAAGTAGACTAGTAGGCTATCGGTTGCATTTGTTTCGTATTATGTTGCCTGTTCTGGGTGCAGTCAATTACCACAGAGCATTGCAACATGGCAGCTAATTGTGGATAAAAAAAAAGATGTGTTTACTTTGATTCAAAATGGCAGTGATTCCTGTTGTTTAATTGAGTGGTCTAACGGATAATTATTCACTTCGTTGAACCCTCTATATCACTCAATTCACTTTGAAGCCTTACATCGAAAGCGGACAAAAAAAAACAAAGTGCTGCTGATCGAATTATAATCGAACACTCAAAGCTAGATAGCATTTGTGGGGGGAGATATCCACCCGGTTCCACGGATCTCTTTCACATTCCAGCACTGGCAGTGTGTAATTGAGCGCAAGGTATCGTGTGACTCGGTTGCGGTCAAATCGGGCGAGTGCGTCGAACTGAACTTAAACATAATTAATTCATCTCATTCATTCACTGCACCGTGCTGCGGTGAGCAAGTTAGAGTACACAAAGAGATGCTGGAATGGTATCAATTAACCAGCAACCATAATTGAATCAGCACATCGTTGTTCGCTATTTACCGAAAGTGAAACCGAAAACCCGACCGATGGCGACGACGACGGTGACGACAACGACGGCTGCATGATGGCGGTAGCTTGTTAACCGCGAAATTGTTTTCTGATTATGTTTGCGAGAAGGGAAATGTATTATTCATAACTAGCTTCGATTGCTTTCATCGTTCATCGTGCTGTATTGATTCATGGTTGGTTTCGAATTACGTTCTCCACCAAAAACCGACTGCCAACTCTCCGCGAGACCATTTTCTGTTATCACTGAGCCATAAAAAAGAGGTTCCACCATCTGGTTGAAGAGATTAATTAACACCACAGAGCGCAAACATGACACACGGCAGCACGTTGGTGATAATCAAACGGTTGGTTTGAAGATTACTTTATCATTCCCCCCTCCTCCTTTCACGGGGGCCAGTAATGGACCGTTAGTGATGGATGGTAAATCGTGCAGGAACTGCCGACAGGCGAGCAAAACACAATTTCACGTTCGCGCGACCAGCTTGCACCTACTGGTTGGAGGCCACGAACGCGTTTTATTGGAAAAATGTGGTATTTCCATGATGCGGGTGGTGGTCGGGGGTAAAAGCCGTACTCGAACGTGATTACGTATGAGTCACGTGTTGATGGGAGGAGACAAAATGCGTGTCGCAACTCGCTAATTGACTACCGCACGCTGCAAACACCAGCGCCGGTACGAGCACAAATGAAAGGACCGACACTCATGGCCCCGGGAGCAAAAAGCCCTTCAAATTGAAAATCGTAAGGAGATGCCGATAAATGCTGCCCTTTTAAGGCTGTTCAGCACGATTCGGTGGCATTTGTAAAGGATTTTCATCGCCAAATGCCTTCTACGAATAGAAGTAAGATACATTTTCGAATTTCATTCTTTTCACTGGCGACTGGGCTGGTGGTAATGGTTGGATGGCTTTAAATGCTTGCCATTTTGGTAAAGGATGTCAATTTTGAAGCGGTACATTTTGGAAACAATTTGTCTCTGGGAACCATTCAGAGTTTATTCCTTTTCGAAGATATATTTGGCACACAGTCATTCATTATTTGTTTCTTATGTTTTCGTCCTTAATATAACCAATCTTGATCCCTCAAAGTTTAGAGTTCGACAAAAAATAATCTCATTCGAAGCAGCATTATTCCTCAATGCGCCCATTACGTGACTCTGTCGAACACGTCTAACTACGTCGGCTCTTGTGTACCCTTTAGGAGAGTGTAACTCCTGTTCACTTCTCCAAACCGGCTCCAGCAGTGGGTAACTAACTTATCGAGCTTATCATGGATCGAAATAAAATTATGTGCCTCGGTCAAAAAGTTCAGCTCGAAGGAAAGCGATTTTTTCTCTCAGCCATTTAATACAAAAACCGCACCCATGCACCATTTCCCACCGAAAGTGTACCGTGTAGCCTGTTTTCCTTAACTTCTTTCGATCGCGTACGACCCGCAAGCACTTTTGTGCCATTAACCGTGTCTTCATTGGCCTGTTTTTACTAGATAAGTACGTGGCGCGACTCCGGCTAACACCGAACGTATGATGATGGGTCAAAGTTTTAATTACATACGCGCGCCTCCCTCTTTCCATTCCAAAAAGGCCGTAAATAGCGGCCCCGGATGATGCGGCCCTTTTCGAGGTCTTCGAGCTGCTATCGCCAGCTGTATTGTGTATGGAAACTCAAAATGGTTACTTAAAACCGGCCGGGCACTTTAGTTGTTTTGGGTAAAGTTTTCCATCAATATGTTACGGGACGCGAGAGAAGTTTGTGTTTTTTTACATCGCTTCGACTAACAATGCGGATGTGCTCTTTCATGCTAGCATGTTTAATTTTCACGTAGGTTTTCGCGTTTTTCATCTTCAGAGCAGCACCTCTAGTGAGGTCCTACCAGTCTCGCTAATGGATGTTTGATGGACGCGCATATGACGCAGACAAGCTAAAGAGAAAGAGAGAGAACAAAAACGCAACGGAAAAATGTCAAAACAGGGTTCTTCCAAGGGTTATCGAAAAGCTGTAGCCAGGCAGGCGGATTTCTAAAATCAATTTCGTATCTTTTGAGTCATGATGGTGCTTTAAACGGTGAACCGCCATGAGCACGCGTGCCCTGGATGTTAATTCGTTTCCCAAAGCTTTCGCCTTAAACGGTCCTGCGAAAGTCCTGCGGAATAATGAAATTTGATTAAACGTTCCATCATCCCAACGCCATAGGAGCGTCCCACGGTGCCAGGGGTTTTACAAAAAGACCGTTTGCCCTTAAGACCCTTAAACCGCAAGAGGTAAAGTCCATTACGGTTTTCATAATTACGGTTTTACGGAGAAACTCCGTTGATTGTTTACTACCCACCGAAGGCGGAAGTTTTGTCAAGCCATGGCAAGTCTGCCCCAGACATTCATTGATGAATATTGTATTAATAATTATACATTGACAAAAGCGACTGCACCGGTACAGGTCCTTGGACCCTGCCTCGGACTGGAGCTCGAGCGAAGGAAAGGAAACAAAGGAAATATGAGGGTACCAGGAAAACACCGGCAGCCTTGTTACGGAATTCTAAAAGTCGATGCTTTTTACGCTTCTTGCTGGTGCCGGGAACTGGAGCAGCAAACCGAAACCGGTGTGGTCCGGATGTTCGACGTCGTAAAAGCGTCACGGAAGGACTGCGGAAACAAAAACAAAAACCTCACTTTCGGTGCGGTGTAGCAATTCGCTGGCATTATGCTGCTGTTGCCTTAAGCGTCGGTACAAGCGCCGTACGATCAGAACACCAGAATATCCTGGGGTCGCTCTGCAGTGTAAGCACGAGCACCAACCAACCTCTCCCAAATTTGTACTCTTGGGGCATATTTTGGAACCTTTCGGGCTGCAGCTATACTCGGCGAAGTGAGTCACTCTTTGTGTGGGGTCGTTGCTATTTGTTTCTTTGGCCTTCGGCCTTCCTGTCACTGTCCAGTGCCGCTACCGGGCGTTTGATTTATTTTTAGTGTCACATCTTCTGACAGCATTCCGTCTGGATTCGCTTTTCATTAGCCCGTGGAATCGAAAAAAAACTCCCAAGAAGCAGAAACCTCAATCTATACGCTCTTCTGTACGGTGCGACGTGTCCCAACGTTTACTGCTCTCAGTGAACGCAAGCTAATCAATATTCAGATATGGATAAAAAAAAAGAACTCCTGCTCATACGGATCGGTATTTTCGCATCCCGCTCGCCACTTTCCATAGCAGCTGAACCATCCGCAAGGCGGGAAAACAGAATGGATGGATGGATGAACGGTGGCTGCTGGTTCGGAAACTAAATTCAATGTGAAATCGATGGCCATTGATTTCTTCACTACGAGGGAAATTGGTTTTATTGGGATCTTTTATGCAGACATGTAAATCGATTCAATTTATGGATAATTCAGGGAATCTTTTTAAGGTTGCTTTTTACCAACGGCCGGGAAAGAACAAAGTTCCACCGATTGTTGGACAAGTAATGGCCCAAATTCAATGAAGCCCGGGAATGTAGGGATTTTGTGAAAAGTGGCAACCGTCCACGAAAGCAGCGAAGCGATGATGGAGAAGCAGTAAATTGTGTTTTGAAGCACAAGTGGTACCGACGATGCTGTGAGATGAATATTAATGTTGGTGCTAGAACGGGTGCTAGCGCGTGGCGCAACCAGTTTCGTGGTTCTCTCACGGACCACCTCAGGGGAAATCAAGTCCATCATAAATCCGGACGCCAGGTGCCATTTGTCAATCACCATTACTCACTAACACCTTCAGGATTGTCTCCTTCCTTTAGTTGCATTCTTATAAAGAACACAATAGTCCCTAGGGTCGGACGGGATCGGAATTTAATGAAAAGAAAGAGATACAACTCTACTTAAAGCCGAGGTCCATCCACAGCATCTGGAAAGCGCAATCAAACGACTGAAAGTGCGACTAAAGGAACAAGTCAAACCCTGGCACACGACACAATGTACCATACGGGCATCTACTAACACCGAATGGTTGATAAAACGGGCCGGGATCGAAGCAGGAGCCCGGTTACGTCACCGAAATCGAATGCATTAAGCAGTGATCCCAGCGCACGCCCGTTCCATAACGACTCACGTGGGCCATCCAGTCATCCTCCATCCAGCCATCGAGCTGATCTCCGAGACGAGTGCCGCCCCTTCGCTTCGCAGAAGCGCTCATCACGTTACCTGTCGACAGCAGAGCCGATAGTCTCACGTTACACGACGATTGGCCACCCCAGCGTGCCACCCTAGCACGGCGGTGGCTTCGATACCGATCACAATCGAGCTCGTTCGCACTGTCTGTTGGCAGGGGAAGCACTATCGATATCCGGCTGATGGCATGCCGGCAGACAATTTTGCCATTCCTGCGTCAATTTGTAGTGATTCGAGCGAGCACTGGCCTTATGTATCTCGGGCTCGTATTTCACCCTCACAATAGGGTGTGCTGGCTTGAGATGTGTCTGACCAACGCACGGCGCTCGTCGACGATTTGTGGGTACGGAAATACACTTCAATTTTCTGCAAACACACCAACGTAACTGAGATTAGATGGAAGATGGAACCGTGGGATCTTTCCACGGGGAGGCAAACATCTTTGAGTCCGATCAGTGATAGAGCGCATCTGTTGCATTTAATCAGATGCGGGGGGTTTCGCAACGTCAAAGGACAAAGTTTGTGTCCGCGCACATACTTGACACACTGCGTCACGTGTCGCTATTGTTGGTGCCAGCCGCGGTGCGTTCGATTCACTTGCTATAGCGTGAGCAGCAGCATCAGCATCAGCAGCAGCTCGTCGATACAAGATGACATAAATTGTTGCGAAACTATTGCTGCGCGCTTTCCGTGTTCGCGCACAGGAGCAAATACTTTTTCCGGAGAAAAACGGGAAGTAGCTGGTAAACTGGTGACCGGAAAGTTGCCAAGTTGTGTCAGGAATTCAATTTTCTGGGTTAAAAGGTGCTTCTACTTGAGGCAACTATTTCATTCCTGGAACATGTGGCTCGGAATGGGTTTTTTTACAAACCTTGAAGCAGAGCGATTGAAAATCACGACGTTTGATGGCTGCTACTTGTAAATATGCTTGGCATATGGTGCCACAAAAGACTTCGATAAGATGAATCCCTCGAGACAAAGAGCGTTTGTGGTGAAAAGCTGAAACAATGTAGCATAAACAAAGAATTCGAGTGACATTAAGAACAATGAATTTAACATTTTCTAATAGGATTCAAGTAGATCTAATCCTTTTAACAACGACTGATCCGTTTTTACATCTGATTTGACAAACGAATCCTTATTCAACTGGTTGAATCCAATTTGTCTTGTTGCGATACGGTGCTTAATCCTACTACTCCCACTGACAGGATTATTATGTTAACGAGGGCCCGTTAGCATCGAAATTTGTTTGTTTCATTGGAAGAAACGAACCTTGTATTAATACGAGGACCTCGAATCCACCTACTCACAACGAATGGCAAACCGCAAGCAAAAACCAACTGCCAGCGTCGTCTGCCATCTTCTGCCCACCCGATGATTAAGTTAAACCGTCATCGTTGTCATT
>NC_064877.1:30155000-30172500 GCF_943734665.1 Anopheles aquasalis | reverse complement strand
CGAGATCATTAACATCTTAGCAGAGTTAAGCGACAGACACTGTTGAACAGTTCAAAGATGGAAAATCCTTCTCGAGGGCGTACTCTTTTAATCGTCAACTCCTCTGTTGGAAGGAGGTGGAACTCATTAGTGCCTGTTTTCACATCCGCTGGCTCTGGTGCTTTAGAAAAATACCATCCAGTTGATAAACAGAAACAAACAAACATAATGGCCACGTCGGTGTAGCGCACGACAAGCGCTACGTGATCGGTGTTGACCAGCTCCACTTCCCGGGAAGATGTCGCTGCTCACCAGGCACACCCATGGCGGAGTGTCCTCCGGGAAGCAGGGACGCCAGATGTGCTCTGTTATGCATGAAAGTGCAAATCGATTGGCGGAAGATCAACACTGCACCTGATGCGCGTCTTGTACGATAGCACGATAGAGAAAAGCGAGAATTGTTTGTCCATCGATTGTTTTTTTTTTTCTCGAACAAAGCTAGCAAACTGAGCCAAATGCAAATGCTCGCTTTGTGATGCGGTGTGTTCTTGTGAACTGAACTTCATTCGTTTGTTTTTTTTTTTCTTTGGTTCAATAATAAGACACGACGGTAGCTCATGCGAATAACGTGTGCATATTTTTTATGTTACACAATTAACCAACATGAAGCTGGCAGCATCTTTAGCAACTTTTATTGCAACTGCCAATCCCATCTCTATGTAGTCTTTCAATAGAAAAAAAGTGTTTCCTTATCAAAAATGAATAATAATAAACTGAAGGAGACTAAGACATTCAATTTTTATTCGTTTTGGATATATTTCAATTCCAATTTATAGACATTAAACTGTCAGTAACAGTTGTAAGAAAAAAATGAACGTAAAAATGGTCGTAAGAGCTTCATAATGGACTCATTATGCTCCTGATAGGGAGCATGAATAGACAATCTGTCGATATAGATATTGATAGCAGGTTTTATGTGAAATTCCGACTGAGCTTATTACGAGAGAGAGAGAGAGAGAGAGAGAGAGAGAGAGAGAGAGAGAGAGAGAGATGAGATAAATAACTCTAATACACGCTGATTAAGTTAAAGTTGAAGCATGAATTTAAAAAGTTGTTCACATCCCATGCACATAATTAACAGCACTGGCTATGTTCCACCGACATTAGACGCGCATCGATGAATTTTCCCATCAAAATGCTCATCATTAGCTTTTCCCAAGGCAATTCTGTCATGCACCTGTGTTTGCACGAAATGTGTCGCTTTACAATTGACCGACCGTCCATCTTCGAAATCCCATCACATTTACCGATTGCCGAACGAACCATTACGAATCGTTTAATTACTCCGGCTCGCCCACGAGGGACCACCGGTTGGCCACTCTACGTCTACGTCACTCGCCACTCACGGTCCATCAAAGGGAGGCGGCCAGTTTGCAGCCCTCCCACGCATGCAGCACAGCGAATCGAGTTGCATAAATCAGTGCACCAGATGGTAGATCGGCGCGTATATTACTCCCAGTTAATTACGCGCTTCCTTGCCTTCGCAAAAGCGTACGAGATGATGCTGCAGCTCGTCTTCTCTCTCTCTCTCTCTCTCTCTCTCTCTCTCTCTCTCTCTCTCTCTCTCTGTCTCTCTCTGTGGGGCTCTGGAGAGTCTGTCGTCGACATGCGGCATGTCAAAAGCTACACCAAACTATTGGCAACCGGTTACCGGCACGTGTTGGTTTTGGTGCCAAGCGGTTGGCGGCAGCTGGTTGACGTAAGTGTCTTTTCTTCGGAGGCATCACCGCCACACGGATCTGCAGCTGACAAGCACCGTATTGAGTCGTGCTGCTTGTCGTTAATGAGAAGAACAAACTTCATCCTTCGCCCACCACCAACTCGGCGTTGGCTGCCGACGGTTGCCAATGCTTCGGAATGAACACACGACACACTTGTGGGAAGAGATGAGTTTAGTTACATCGCACCAGTCGAGTCGCCCTCGTCGTCGCCGTCTTCGTCGGAATTCGTTGTTTAACTTTTGTCCAATCGATCCGATTAAGCCATCACGTGCGCCCCGAAGGCGTCACGGATTAATGTCGGAATGAAATCTAATCCTTCTTCACTCATGCAGCGAGCGATGTCGGCGCATCGAACGAAATCCAAAGGTTAATCCGACAAATGTTCCCGATTCTCCATCGAACCAGCACCGTTCGGTGGTGTGGTTTGTGCGGCGGTGACCGGGAATGAGGTTATGACATTGCGACCCCCCGGTCCCCCTCTGTTTATCCCATCGTGCGGCCAGTGTGCGTTCGTGTTAGCTAAACATGAGACAGCAGAAAACGTCGTCCGTCCTCGGCTAACAGAAAATGGCAGCAACAGCACCACCAGGAGCAACAACAGCAACCAGTACAACACCAACCAAACACCATTCCGTCGGGCACTGATGTGCTAGAAAATTGGTTTTCCAAGTAAACAACGAACCCTGGGGCCAGTGGCATAACAGCGACGACGGGCAAAGTGTTTCCGACCATAAAAGACCATTCGACGGTGACTCTGTTCCCAGGAACCCTGGGTTGTCGGTTCGGTCCTACAAGATGTAGAGACAGGCGTGACGTTCTCCGATCCCGGAACCTACGCGGAAGTGCAAAACCGTTGTACCGGCAAACGGCAGGACAAAGGGGCAGGAACAACAACAACCTACCACAATCGGTTTTGTGGTCCGTTCGATTAACGAACTACGCGCAGTGGACCTTTGTGTCTTTCCCTCGCTTCTCGGCTTCTCGGAGTATTCGTCGAGTGTCGAACATGCGATCCTGCTGCGGCGTGATGAGTGAGTTAATGTGAACGTGCGTGACTCGGTGAGACCACCAGCGGCCAGGGAAACATGTTGTGCTTCAATCTGAAAATAGCCACCATCTTCCGCACGTACCGGGAGTCGGATCCGGTGCGCGATCGGAGCCAGAGTCTGTTCACGCCACCGCCCCGGGCACCAAACCGTGACATCGGTGCCCTGCGGGTCCTGCAGCGTCGTGCATCGAGCGTAATGTAAGTTCCGCGTCAGAAAACAGACACACTGCTGTGTGCACCGCTGGTACACGCCTCACACCAGTTGATCACTTCCCAAAACAAAAAAACCAAGGAACCAAGCCGGCACAGGGTTCGATGTCGTTCCGTACGAATGTCCGGCGAATGTCGTGGCGCAAAGCCGAAGCCTAATTTGGCGTTCAGTTCAAGATGAAAAGTGCCATTACACCGTGAGTTTATCCGACAAATGGCGCAGTACTGCTATGACCTGTCGACACGAACTGCGATGTGCGAATCCGATGTGGCCACTCGCACTCGCATGCTTCCTGAATGCTTCAATTGGGGTCCGTTTGTCTCTGTGTTTGTGTGCGTTTCCCGACGATTATATCCCTGTTTTAATGTTCACCTTCGGGGAGAGGGACTTTTGTGTATGCGGGTGTGATTACGATTATGATCGCTTCATGGTCATGGTGGAGGCGCCATTAAAGCGGTTTGGAATGACAGCATCGCCGCTTATAGCGCCCGAGTGCCTCTTGACAATTAACGGGAAGCACCGCTCTAATTGCTCCCGGGCGCCCATCAAAAGAACTCCGGACGATAAGATGTCAAACGCGATGTTTTCCTGCTTCCTGCTTGACGAATCTCTCGACGCTAGTTTATCGAACCGGAACCGGAACCGGAGCCATTGTTTTGTTTTGCTGTTTCGTGACAGCGTCCTAGAAATGCGTTCGAATACGTTCCCAGCCAAGTGGAAGGCCAATGAGGGCAGCGTACCCAGTAAACCATCCAACAACACTCCAACTCCATCTTAAAGTGCGTCACTCTGAAGTTGTGTGCGTGTTGTTGATGGCGAGGGCACCGTTTTAATGGCAACCAATGGGGGTTTGAAGAGGAGAGGGGTCAAGCGTCGTTTTTGGGGGGAACGTTTCGATAGGACATTCGCTTCAATGCGTCTGATCGGTGGCGGTACGGTGATGCTCACTGATTCAGGTTGCGCATTCGAGCAAACATAAACCCCTCAAAGGCAGCCTGGGTAGGTCTCGTGACCGAGAGTTCGTCGGCAGTTCATAACCATTCCGTTTTGCGCCCTCTTACGTCCTCTTTCGGTCTCTCTCTCTGCCCTCGGATTCAGGCTGGCCGTGTCTTGTTGCTGTTGCGGTACCACTGTGACCCTGTGCCCCTTCGTGTGCTATGATAAGGACACAGACAACTGAAGCCTAACTAGCACATCAGGCCGCACTGGAGCCCAGTAACTCGTGCTCGCGCTTTAGATCGGATGCTTGGACAACGGAGCTGACCGGACCTGCAGAGCGTACCGAGGAGCGACTTCCAGAAAGCATATGATTCGGTTGCCGTACCGTCGTCTGATGTTTATGTTTGTGGCTGGCCTACATAAATACAACCCTCGGCTGGGTCGTTGTGTAGGTTCGGTTGCGGCAGACGCTCCAGTTGAGCGCACTGTTATCATTCGAGTTGCAGTCGTTCCGTTGAAAATGGAATTATTTTTTGAAGAATATAAAACACAGATTCGCTTCGCTTCGCCACGTCACTGCGTGGTGAGGGCTGTGGAGACGGGCGACAATATTAAAGTTTCTTTCAACAGCCCCGACGTTTAGTGGAGCAACTTGAACTTGCCGTCGGAACCGAATCAGGATTGTGGCTGGTGGCTTATGCAAGACCAAACAAGATAAGCACCAGCAAAGCACCGGCGAGTCGCAGCTCAAAGAAAACAAGTTTAAACCGCACAGCCAAACAAACCGCAAAGGAACCGCGCCCTAGTCTAATCGCGCGGCCCTTTGACTCGATCTCGATTATTTTCAACTAAAGTTTCCATCCGGCCACCGTGGCGTGGGAAGAGGACGACGGGCCGGCTAAGGCTACCAAAAGACCATGTTCCGTAGGTCACGGTTGACACTGATTAATGGTGCACCGAGCGATGGGAAAGCACCCGGTTTGTTTGTTTGTTTATTCGTTTGTTTGCCGCATCCATTTCCCCATTTCGTCCTATTCCTCGTTCTCGGGCGTGCGCGATCGCATTGATTTCATGGCGATGTCCAACCACCGCCCAAGAAGGTGGGGACGACGGGGGAAACTCGATTTAATAGCAATTAGACCAGGATTGTTGCTTTTACCGGACGGGGGAGATAGGTGTTGGGTTTGGGGGGGGCACAGATATGCTTGGTATTCGAAGAATTTCCCTTCATCCTGGATTCGAAGTGCTAATTTCCTTCATTTCCCTTATCTCTCTTTCTCGATGCAGTACTTCCGCCACCGAACTTATCTCGCGAAGAGGCGTCTTCTCGCGGCGGCACTATGGATCCGTGGATCAGGTAAGTTAAGGGGGGGCGGGGGGGGGGGTTAGAGGTGTTCGGGGTTGTGTCTCGTGAGTGTCGTTACGGTTTAAGGGTGATTGGAACTGAGCTGCCATATCGGTCGTAATGGCAAAAGGGAAATTGGTCCAGCAGGACTATTCCTTGTAGCACATTCCAAACGATATTAGGAACTGGTCGTCTTCCTATTGTTCTTACGGGGGTTCCGTGGTATTTTATTTTTATTTATCCACATTATTTAAAAAAGAAAATGTTAAACGCAGAGCTTCTCAAGAATATTGTGTAGATTGGATGGATCTATTGAAGCAAAACAGAGAATGATACAGCTGTTGGACAATTATGCATCCTGCACAGCTCCATGCACAAGGCAATTTCGAATGCGATCTGTCGAAAACCAATGTTTTCAGGTTGATAACCCTTGAAGCATCAGAAAAATTGACCAACCAGATTCCACTGCCGAGATGTTGTACAATTTGTCAATAGTTTTGTTTGTAATAATGTAAACTTCGGTTTTTAATTAGTCAACATTGTAAAAGTCAACATTGTGTCTTAAAAAAAGAACAATTTGTCTACCAAAACATTTTTAATAAAATTTGATAAATTGGAAGTTTAACATTTTCTCGACAGATTAGGTCACGAAAATAATAATCTAACAAAAGAGTATCGAATTGTATTATTTTATTCGTTGTATTATTTGTATTTTTCCTTGTATTTTATATCTACGATGATTGATATTTTCATCAATCTGCGTCATTGTTATCTTCAAATGTTAAAAATTAAGTTACTAATATCTTTTTGAAATTCACGACGACAAGAAATGTGAACGTTTTGTCACAAAAAATCATCCCAAAAAAGGAACCGAATTAATCATAGTCTGTAGTCAGTCATCATCAGTCGCTCAATCTCAAACATTCAATCCGTTCTCCAATGATTCAAAACAATAAAAAAAAATCGTCCATGGTGCACCCTTGGTTCTCGTTTTTATTACTCAAATCTGTCCAATATCCGGTTTCAAGAGAGTTAGAGTGTAAGAGTTCCAGACGCTACTTCCTCTTGCGAGTGTCCCCGGTCGTCCGAACGTGGGCTAATGACTCTATCCGCTTCGTCCCACCCAATTACAGAGCACTCTTCATTCCACTCTCCTTCTCTCTGCCTCTCTCTCTCTCTCTTTCTTCCTCCCAAAAAGTTAATCCATATTAATTGGTGTCTCAAGGTTGCACTGCCGGGTCAGCGCTTGAGAAGCTACCCAACTGGACCTGAAAGGGCTGGTTGGAATGCTTGCATTCCCATGACCATTCCGGTCCCATTGGCGCATCCCCCCGCCCTTTCCTGGAGCTGAAAATGAATTAATCTTGATTACATTAGTGTTGAAAAGGGGAACGCGAGCTGCCCTGAAACGGAATGGCATTAGCTAAACTCAACGCGCAGACAAGCCGTGGCGCATGTTTTCAAAAAATGCTGCAATGGAAAGAGTTTGATTAGATTGATAATTTTGAACGCAAAACATTAAAAATTGAATAAATTTAATCCCGCATCCCCAGTAACAAAATAATAACGCCTAGCACAAATCAAGGTGGATAGCGAAGACAACGACGGTTAAGTGATTCGAGTGTTTGGTGTGTCGATGACGGTTTGACGGACGGTTCCTGTGAATAGAAGCGCATTTTGGAAAGCGAGAGACCGGAACATGACTCCAGCACGGTCAGTCGTTAGTGGAAGCGAACAGATTAGCATGAGATTTCGCTTGGGTTCGCTGGATACATACCCTGGTTCGGCAGGATGAAGATTTTGTTCGTGATCTGATAGTAGTCGTAATCATCGTCCTGTTCGTCCGGTTCGTCCGCCTGCATACCACCGCCACCGTACGGTTCGTCACTCTGGTAGTCGTAGCTCTCCTTCTGGCCGACCGGTGCGTTACTCAGACGCAAACTGTCCTGGTACCGTTCCATGATCGCGTCCGGTACCTCCGGGTACGCCGTCCCATTCGGTGTCCGCTCGATACCGAGCTTCATCAGGAAGTGCGCCTTGATGGACTTGAGCGACGCCTTGGCGTACACGTTCCGGTACTGGCACGCCTGGCAGCTGAGCTTGTGGTGCGGTTCGTGCTGCTGCTGCTGCTGCTGTTGCTGGCGATGGTACGAGTGGTGGTGGTGCTGGTACGAGTGCTCGGTGAACGGTAGCCCAGGCTCATCACCCTGCATCCCATCATCATCAACCGCTAGCCGCCGGTGCCCACCATCATCGTCATCATCATCATCATCGAACCGACTGACGGTAATCAGATCCGCGTCCAGGTACACCGATTGGCTTCCGTTGTACAGATGCTCGTACTTGGCACCATCGTCCGGTAGATCGGATTCCTGCGGTACGTGACCTCCGGTGATCTTCACTAGCTGTAGAAGCAGCAGCACCACCACGCATCCGTTCCACACCAGTGCCCACCATGCTGCTCCCTGTCCGGTTGCCGGATGGTACGATCCGGTGGACGCCATCACTCTCAGGTCACTCCTTCTCCACACCAGGTTCACTTCAGGCGAGAGAAGCTCACGGCACACGATCACGGCACCGCGCTAGCACGCACGCACGAACGCTACGACGAAAACTTCGATCGATCGATCGGTCACGCAGAGCTGATCGAATGCCGGCCGGTCGAACACACCAACCACAACCAAACCGTTCCGCCCGGATTGTCAGTGCGAGTCGGAAAGTCTGCACGCCAAGCGATGCTCGGATACAATGTTGCGCGTGGCCGCCGAGCATGGCAACTTTATTTATATATCCGCTGGTCTCGCGGGGAGCGGTGGCGCGGGATGATTGGCGAACGGGGATTCGCGAGACACCCAAGTTACTGCCAATCGCGCTGCCGACTAGCTGGCAAGTCAATCAATTGGCATCAATGAGGGGACCGCACTGGCGCCCGCACGGGGTTTTCGCATGAACTCGTCCCCCCCGGGGGTCCTCGGTTGTGTGCTCGCGCGTGGCCCAACGCTGGTGCCGGGAACCGGGTTAAATGGCTTCAATTAAAATTGATTTTAATCGGCTCCCCCCGGGGGGCCGCAGCGAAACAATGTCACCCGCACGAGGGAAGGCACGATGTCGCTGAACTCTTTATAGCGCGGTGCATCGCTACATGATGTGACCATGGAGATGGAGATGCCACCGCGATTCGTGTCGACGGAATGCATCGGTTGCAAGCGTGTCATTTCTCAATTAAGCAACTCGATGGCGCGACACCCAGACATGTTTAGAATAAAGAAGAAGCTGATCCAAAGGCCTGTCCGTGACCTGTTGCTGTGAGCCCGATCAAATCTGACATCAGATCTTGGCCGGAAATGGTGATCCTGCCGCTGGCGGTGGTCCAATTTCTACGAAGGATTTCTACGCTTTTGTGCCACAGGGGGCGGAAGGCTCATCGTTTGTTGGACGCATAATTCTACATCGACCATCGTGTGGTGGCCATTCTCACAAAGCCACAGAAGCCAGCATCCCCTAAGCCCCTTCAGTGCGTTCGAGATGCCAAAAGGGGTTTCTGCCCGTGGCCATGAGCCTTCAAACACTTCGCTCTTCGATTGTATGGAATGGCCGTGTCCGTGTCCGTGTCCGTGCCGGCTAGCGGTCAGAGGGTTTGGCCCTTTGGCATCCGGTTTTCCATCATCTTTGTGTCCGCTGTGATGGTGCTCCCGGCTGTTGCTGCTGTCACAAAGGAGTTATATCGCCGATCCCACTTGTTGTGACATTTCATGACATCCCTTATGTTTAATTCATTCGCCTTCATCCCAATGGTGGCCACCAGCGCCGGGCGAACCGAGTTGCTCTAACCAGCAAACAATCGGAACAGTCGCTGCAAAATGCCAACGGCAACGGCGCAGAAACGTGGCAAGAGAAAGGAATCACTAGTGTTAAGGAGTCGGCTTCTTCGTTGGATAAAATGGAATTGAAAAAGGATAAAGGAGGAGGAGCGAAGCCAGAAGCTGACTAGCTTGTTAATTATTAAACTAGAATGTTTTTAATGTTTCAAAACAGCATCTCAAGAAGGCCACTCGGCTAATGGCACTAAATTGAATGGAGACAAATTGGAAAAAAGTTCCCCGTAAAGCGGTTTGAGATGCAATTTTTTTTTTATCACATCCCGGCCAGGCCACACTGCAGCCAGGGACAATGGAAACCATTTTTCACCCCCCCCGCTCGAAAGGATGCGCTTTTTCGCGTGGATTCCATGGTGGAGTGACGCTAAACATTCACTTTGGCGGTTTCACTAGGGGCCACGGATAACTCCTCTCTCTCTCTCTCTTTATGTTCGTTCTTTGTCGTCGATGGCCAATGGCGGCATCGCCCAGGTGACGGTCTGCGGGATCGATCGATCGAATGCTGCAAAAGCCAAAGTGTGACACCACGACAGTGCGAGTTTAAGGGGGGGGGGGGGGAGTTGGAGGTAGGAAATTTACAACCATAACCTAATAGCTGTTGCTGGGCACGTTTTCCATCCTTCCGTTCGACTTTGGGCCCCATAAAAAACCATCGTATCCCACCGGGTCACGGAGAAGAAGCTCTTGAATGTTTGAACAGAGTTTTTGTGATGCTGCTGCTGCTGTTGCTGGAACCGCACGTCGCCGACGTACGTCACCGTCGCACGTCACGTCGTCGTCGTCGTCGTCGTTGGCCACTGGATTCTCATTAGCTCCTGGCCAGCGCCAGGGAGTGACGGTGGGGCACCAGGGAATGGTTGTCTACTTCAAGGAAGCCACCGATCTGCTACACAATTTCATCGATTTGGGTGACCGTGTTTAGAAGATGTTGGTGCTTGAACCTTTTTCTTTTTGTTGCGTAGATTGAAAACGGTGCAACGGTGGTCTTGTGGCACTTCTGGTAGGCCTGTCTGCCTGTCTGCTGACACAACATTCCATCCAAGAGCCCATTATTGATTGCTTTAGGCTTTAGGCATCGCAAGGACTTACAAGGAGACCGCGGGGATACAAGGGCTGCTTCCGATGCTTCCATTCCGTTACATGTGCGTTCTCGTGCGAACCTCGTGCGATGGCGATGGCGTATGGCAGGGGTATACCCACGGTGGTGTCATTCTCTTTGACACACCAAATTACCATAGCGAATGGGCAATCTGCTTCGTAATGAATAATACATTCCCTGGCAAACGCTGGCTCGGCCAGCTTCTTCGTTGCTCGAGAGCGGCACCGAGCCCACGGGATCCCGCGGTAAGCCCTCGATGTCCTATTTTGCGCCGTCAGCATCGTCGGCCACCAGCGCGCCACCGGAGCGATGAAGGAGGCTGACAAAGGCACGCCTTGAAGCACCGTTGTGGCATCGGACGTTTAGTTTGGAATTAGCAGCAAGAGCAGAAGAGAAGCAGCAGCAGCAGCAGCAGTCGTAAGTCATAATTGCAACCGGAGAAGGACAAAGGTTTTTTAATTATTCACGAAGACACTCGCACCAACCAACCAACGAGAATACTCTTACTGCCTACTTACTTTGGAGCGAAAAACCACACACCAGAGCATTGGGCAAGATCGCGTTGGTCTAGGGCAGTTGCGTCGAGAGCAATCGTCCGTCCGTACCACGCACTCTCGGGAATGGACTAGCAGCAACCTTCCGAAGGGCTGGCGGGGTGGCAGGGTGGCTGACATTACAGTTACTAATTGGTTTGGCTTTTCCTGGTTCTGTTTTCGCTCTCCTTGCAGCTACCACAGTCGGAGATTGACGGGCTGGATCCCAACTGTCGCCGATTTCGACTGGAGAATGGCGAATCGTTAGCCGAAAAGGACGAGGTACGTGCGAGGATCACGATTGATGTATCCCATCCCATCCCTACACCCACACACATTCCACCCTTCAATTCACCGAAGCACACTTCTCAACTTCAACATTCTCTTCCTCTCTCACTCTCTCTCTCTCTCTATTTGGTCGTGTTTCCGGAGCTAACTCGGTGTATGAAGTGTTATATTTGTCTTTGAGCTTGCTATCTTGGTGAACTTTTGCGAGCTCACTCCGGGAAACTTCGCTTATCATTAGGTACACCCCCCACCCCACCAACCGTGCCCCGGGGAAGGGGTGGAATCACTGGAAACCGATTTCACTGATGATGGGACAGACACGCGCGTGCATCACTGAACCCATTGTACGCCTATGTGCATGTGTGCGTGCATGCGTCACGTCTTTCGACAGCCAAATATGTGGCATCCACTTCATTCTGGACTCCAGGAACTCCCTGACACGCTGTTCACCGTTGCCCCCACAACGGAGTATCATGGATATGATGCTTTAATTGGAAAAAAAATGATTCCACCGTCAATTCCAGTAAAACTGCCACGGGAACCGATTTTAACTTTCCACCTTTTGCCTATTTGATTTAGAAATCCCGGAATAAAGAGCCATTTTTCCGTAACTTTCGTTGGTGAATTTGAATGAATTAAGCACAGGCACGGCGCGGAGTGGGAAACCTTAAAGTGAGGAAAGCAGAGTGACAGCCTGGCCGTGTGGTGCCGTTGGTGTTGCGAAGAGGAGGTGGAGGACAAACTGCCTTTTGCAAAACTTTCAACTCACGCCAGCCCGATCCTCGGCGTCAGTGTCAGTGGACCGTGTGAGCGAGCGAGCGAGCGAGCGAGCGAGATGTATCGAGCTGAAATTGCTTCGAAATTTTTCCGGTACCGTTTTCCCTGCAACTCCCTCTCCCAGGACCGGGAAAAGTTGTGACCGAGGAGAAATCGATCAACTTTGGTTGGTTGAAGCTCACTTTAAATCAAAACCAAGGCAGGACAAGCCGACGGAGGACAGACAGATCGGATGGATGGGTCGGAAACCCCTTTTTTCGCATCGATGTCAGTCCGGGACCGGGTTTTTTCTTGGGTTTTGAGGAATCTATTGCTTTATCCGCCTTTTTCGCACACTTTTCCACTTACTGCTTATGCTTATGCGATATTTCGAGGGGAGGGAAAAGATGAAATCTATTTTAACTCACCCCGGGCCCCGGAAAACCCTTGCCCCGCTATCCATCACAACTTTAGCTTTGCATACAACAAAAAAAAAACTCGACGCTCGACGATTGAAAGTTCTTCTCCTCTTTTCTTTGTTTCTCTCCATCTGCTTTTTTTTTTCTTGCAATCGCTGGCGACGTTGTCATCATCATCATCATCATCGGGGTGCTTCAACGCGTGACTGAACCGCGATGGTGCGATACCAAAATCGTGGATGCGCGAATCAAAATCAAACCAAAAAAATAAAACAAAACGCACACACAAAACACCGAAACGAAAATTGGAAAAAACCAAAAATTGATGAAAAGGTCTTCGGTTCACCCAGCATTCCCATCCTCGAGAACCCGGAACATCAAACGCGCTGGTACTTCAAATATTTTCTCGGAAAGTGTAAGTATGACGCCATTATTTATCACTCCTTCTGCCCATGCCATTTATTACCTTCCTCCTCCGCCTCCTCCTCCTCCTCCTGCTCCTTCCGGAGTCAACGGTCGTGGCCCTCGGGGCTGTCCGGTCCGGTTCGTTTCATTTCAATTCATTATCCTGCCAGCTGCTTTCCCTAGTTGAAGAACGATTTACCTTGAGGCTATTGGTTCCGAGAAGGGTTTTCTTTTTCTATTTACTTTTCTTTTTTGCAATATGACGGATCTCCGTGAATCGAATCGACCTTTCCCGACCGTTTTCTTCCCATTTTTCCCGATTATCAATTTGTCGCTCAGTTTGAATAGGACAATATCGTGCGCCACGAATCGCCAATTGTTTTTCCTTCTTCTTCTTCGCCCGTTCTCGGTTCTGCTTGCAGTGCATCAAAACTACGTGGGCATCGATTCGGAGAAGAGTCCCTACTTTCTGTCGATCGTGTCACAGGACTCGGGCAGCAAATGTATGCCGCTGTATCGTGTCATGCTGTTCCGGAAACAGGTAACTATAATTTGACCGTAGCTCATGAGAGGACATGGGATAGCCATCTCGAACCAATCCCTCGGTAACACTCGATGGATTCCTCCTCCTGCCGGCCTGCTAGATCCCGTTGGCCACATCGTAATTCATCGTCAAAAAGGACATTTAATTCAAGGAGCTGCTCTTCCATAGCTCTCTGCTCCTCCATGCACCCAGAAAACCTTAATTGATAGCTTGTGAAGTCCCCAAAAATGGTCCATCCAATGACAAGGCACCCCCCCCCCCCGTCCCACGATTAAATGCTGCTCGAAACCTGCTGCCACATCAGCAATTCAGCCGGAACTGCTGATCCTTGGGTAAGCGCAGGATATGGAACGAGAACCGTGTGTCTATAGGACGGACGGAGGGACGGACGGACGCGTGAGCCTTCCTGGCTATTAGCTAAGCTGCGCTCCAATGTCTTGAGGCCCATTCGAACGGAGCAGAAGAGCTGTCACCACTCACCGTCCTAGGGGCCACTCGTTTTCCGGTCGGTTTGTCGATGTTGATGGCCGCCCCTCCAGATCCGGATATCCTCCCGGATTGCCGCCAGCCTGAAGTGCTGCTCGGCCGAGCACTGGGATCCGCTGGGAAAATGCGTAAAGTGAAAATGGATGCTACGGTTGTCTCCGGACAAGGCCATGACAGGAGCAGGGGAGGGCACGGCGTGACGTGGCAAGAAAACACTCACGGCGACGGTGTACGCCCGGTGCGATAACGGTCATAGATCTTCGTCTATTTTTAGATCCAACTGCCTGCCACTCTCTCTCGCTCTCCCTCTCTTTCTCCCAAGGACGCACACTGAAGGTGAAAGTTTGTCAATCGATTTTAGGGCCAACATGGCGTGTCGTGTCGTGCCGTGCAAAACGGAACGTGAGCACCTCGGGGATTGCCTTTGGGTAGCTTTGGCCACTTTGCCTTTTCCGGTTTTTTTTTTTCCTGGGGATGTTTGGTGTGCGATTTGAGGCTGTAAAATGAGTAAAGTTTTTCTGATTTAAGTACCTTTCGGCCGGCTAATAGGCCAGGTACTGGTACTGGCCGAAACTTGATGCCAGGCGATTGGAAACATTGTGTGTCTGTGTGTATGTATCTACTCATGATCTTTTCTGTTAAAGTAAAGCCAGTTACAGTTAGAATCTAAACGCATTCGATAGGTCATTTATCAGCAAATAAATGGAATAGAAGGGCCATTTTAAAGATTTTTTGTTATTATCTTTAAAGGAAAATATTGAAGCGAGCTTTTCGGCAGTTTTTGGTACAAAATTTCATTTTTCCTTCGTCAAAGCCATACTTTTTGGCTCAGAACTGCTGGAAACCTTATTCATCTTCTTGTTTTTCCACATTTGCTCCCGTGTTTTTTTGAACAATTCTGACGCATTGCTTGAGTTTCCCTTTGATGAGTAGAAAACTCGAACAATCATCCAATGATTGGTAGTTTTCGGAACATGAGTTTTATTAAGTAAAAACATTGACGCACACTTGCTGCAAAGCAACCTGTACCTAGCATGGGTTTTGGTAATCAATTTGATATTACATTTTCTCGCAATTGAAGTTGTGGAATTGCAATGTCATGTCGCGATGAGTTGGTTTGGTTTAATCACGCAAAGAAATCCCATGATTATTGTGATCTGTTCGATTCACTTTTTTGTTGCCTGATTTATTTGGATTATTCGCCGGAATAGATCCCCGGTAACGTATGAATGCGATATTTTGAGTCATGTCTGGACAATTCAGGAATTTTGTGGTTTTTCACCCTGCCACCATCGTGACAATCAACGTGACTGTGCAGATTTCTTTTTCGCATTTTCCAAGCTGTTCCTCAACATTGAGAAAAAAAAACAATTTCCAGTAAAGAAAAGTCTTGAATCAAGACGCGAATCTAATTGTGACAGGCTTTACGCGCGGAACGTCACAGGAAGTACGCTGCGAACGCGACTGCCACTCACGCACGTGACGCAGTTTAGAAAAGGTAAAGAGAACAGAGTCTCCACGCGCTTTACGTCTATCGCGAGATCATAAATACGAATGTGTTTGCCTTTTTCTCGCACTTTTCCGCCGGGTTCCTTTCCAAGATTCTTCCCAAAATCCATCACTCGCTTTGATGTTCCCCGGGCGTTTGTTTACGCTGCGATGGCATGTTTACGGTGCATGTTCTTCCGTGCGATGGAGGAGGAGGGCACGATGTGGCCGAAACATGTTTATGCCTTCGGTACTGAGTAGCGCCGCCTAAACGTGAATCCCACCAACAGGAATGCCGTACATTCTTGTAACGCCACCAGCCACGCGTTGCTGCCACGATGTTAATACAGAACCTTTAAATTCTCTAACCGTGGGATGGAAACATATCATGGTTTTTATCTGATCCCATGCTAACATGCACACTCTCTCTCTCTCTCTCCGTCTCTGCGTCTTGTGTCCCAGGGTGCCCAAAAGCTCGCCCTGCCCTACAACCCACAGCAGAAGCTGACGGTGAAGCAAATCCTGTCCAACTTCACGCTCATGGACGCGAACAAATCGCCGAAGGAGATCTTCTCGGCCGACATACAGAAGGATCTGCTGCTGCTGGAGGAGCAGGAGGGTTCGGTGAACTTCAAGTTCGGTGTCGTGTACATGAAGGCGGGCCAGAAGATGGATGACGAGATGCTGAGCAATGGTAGGTCGGGCGTTCGTGCCGCACCAGAAGAAGTGACGGAACCACGGTCTGTCGTGCTTTATTGACAATGAACGACTGTCTCTTCTGTGCCTTCTATTCCTCTATCGGGCTCGCTGCTCCGCACCATCTGGCACGGGCGCCTCGTGTCTGCTGTGACCTAGAAACGGGAAGTCCGGAGTTTGATGATTTCCTGGCCCTGCTCGGGGAACGAATACGCTTAAAAGAATGGGAACGTTACCGCGGTGGGCTCGATGTCAAAGGTAGGGACGACAACGACTAGACACTGGTCTATCGAATGGCGCACTAACTTTCGGTCCTCTTTTTTCGCTTCATTTTCCCCTTGTTTCGCAGGTGATATGACGGGCAAATACTCGATCTACACACTGTACGAGGGCCACGAAATTATGTTCCACGTGTCGACGCTACTGCCCTTCAGCAGAGATAATCGGCAGCAGGTGAGTGAGCTCATTTCGGTTCGATTTCCGCCCTCACGTCGCCGTTAAGCCGATGTTCCGCGATGTGAGCGCGAACTCCTCTTACATGCGTGGCCTCTGACCTTGGCACTCTCGCTTTTGCAGGTAGAACGCAAACGGCACATCGGGAACGATATCGTCAACATCATCTTCATCGACGAGGGCAGCGAACAGGAGACGACCGAGTTCATTCCCAACAATGTAAAAAGTCAATTTACACGTGAGTACACGCCATTCCGGGGCTCTCTCTTTCTCCCTCTGTCTCTCTGTCATTCTGATTTCCAATCGTCAGAAGCATCATCATCATCATCACCGAAGCACTTCTTCTTATCGGTTCAAGTCCGTCCGCAATCCGAATAACTGCTTCTCCTGCTCAACGGTCCCAATCAATTGGATTGCAATTTGTAAGCCGATTAGTGGTGACAGAACACAGGAGGTGGCGGGTGTCTGGTTATTAAATGTAGTTTCATTCCCATTCCATCATGTTTCACCTTATGCTCTACAATGTTGTGCACTCGGGCACGGTCAGAGTCTCCACCTCTTTTTGGGCAGCACAGAAGTTTGTCATCCTAGCACGAGTGCGATAGTGGCGAAGGCGAGGTGTGCCTGTGACGGCACCGCCTGTAACCGATCACTCACCACATTAAGCGGGCCCCGAACCAGGACGATAAATCATTTTCGCACCGAAACCTCCCCCCACCAACAAATCCGTACCGGCTGCTCCTGATGATGGGCCATTCCTCTTCTTCTTCTTCATGCTTCTTCTTCTCCTTCCGCAGATGTTTTCGCCGTCGTGACGAAGCGAGGGACACGCTACCGGTTAGCGGTGTACTGCGACGAGACGGTGCCACCGTTCGGACCAACCTTACCCAATCCGCCCGAGTTTGAGGTAAGTAGCAACCCGGGCACCGCCACCTGGGACCTACGCTCCGTTTGCACATGACCACTTTTGGCTGGGCGCCCCTTTTAATCATGCGGAATCCAAATCTCATTCTCGTTAATTGACCATTTCTATTCATTTCCTGCTTGGAGGGGGGACGGTGACAGGCTGGGTTTGCTCGCATGAAAGGTTTCTCCCCCCCTAAAAGCCCCGGGTTTGTCCGAACAGTCTGGCAACAGTGACGGGCATCGGGG
>NC_064877.1:30135000-30145000 GCF_943734665.1 Anopheles aquasalis | reverse complement strand
TTTGAAGCTGCCTGAGGTGGAAAGACGAATGCGTAGCGGACAAATAAACGCATGCATCACAATCCATCAAGCTCTCTGTCTGTCCGGCCGGTTGGGTTTCGGAACTCTGATTGCGGAACTACCAAGCTGAAGGATAGAAGGTTGATGGAACTCGCTCTGCACACACATATAGTTCCGCTCCACTATTGAATCGCGATGCGCCATTAAACTACTCGGCCAGGCACGGAAATCCATCCACGACTGCGTGGTGCGCAAAAAGGGCACTTCACTCTAGTTTGTTGTGAACGAACTGTGCGCGCAGCTCAGCGCAGGCGGGATGTAATTTGTGTTGACGCACGGGGCCACTCATTTTCACACCCGCAATATCCCAGAATGTCAGAGGGAAAACCCCGTGCTAGTGCGCAGCATCGCGCAAAAGTCACGGGAAAATTCATAAATCACCTCACCGGTTGGCTTCGTGCGGTGGGTTGAGCGGGGGAAAAAACACCACCAAAATGGGAAGAAAATTCACACCCATACACTTGCACGTGCACTCGCATTGGGTGGCGACAGTAATGAGGAAAACAGCTTTGCATCTTACAGAGCCGCCGGAGAGCTGGTTTTCCTTCCGTTTCCCCGTAGTGTTGGAACAAAGAGCGGACGGACGGGCGGATCGTCTGTTTATTTTCCTTTAGCCGTGGGATTACGGTCGATGGAAATGACCGGTCGATTGACAGGGTTACTTGGCTTAAACCTGATTCTTTTCTTTTGCTCTTTTTTTGGTTGCCTTTTCCTGGTTCTCACATTTTGCGACGTTACTAACGATCAACGAGACTCGGGGTCAACCGAAAGGGGGTGATGCTCTGTCGCTTTTGGCATTGACTCAGAGATTGGGTTCGACGAAAGAAGAAATTTGCCTCTGCCACAAACAGCTCTAACGTTTCACAATGTTTCTGAATGTGACGAATGAGGAAATTGTGAGGTCGAGTCGAGGGTATTTACATCCAGTGTCCGATGAGGAGGAGAAACGTTGCGAGAACTCGTAAACACCCTTGACAGTTAGCCTAGATTTCATTGCTGTAGAATCTGATAAATCAATTGTACCATATTTGTTACAATAAAACCAATTGCGGTGTAGGATTGGTGAGACCATCTTGAATATGTTGTTGGAATTTAACTTAATCAAACGATCAAACCTTATTACTGTAGAGAGTAGATTGATCGTACGTTATAAAAGAATCGTACCAAATGAATTACCCTGCAACAAGACTATACTAGAAGATGTGAAGTCACGATGACAAAAGACGAATTAATAGCTAGTACCTCATTGAGCGCTGTTTTTTATCCTCTCCATTTGTGAAAAGAAGATAAAAAAGAAGAAAAGAAAAGAAGAGAGATGAGAAAAGGGAATCCCTTGTCCAAACTGGGCACTGAATGCAAATCCCATTTCGCACAACACCACAATCACCGCGCTGATCATCACGTGACGGATGTTTTGGGCAGCCCCAAGGCGCGAAGACGTGATTTAAAGGGCCAACGGATGGGCAGGATCGCGATAGCGATCCGATCATCACGACTCCAGCCAATGGTCGCGTCAAGTTAAGATGTCAAGATGGCGTCTTCACGCAGAGAGAGAGAGAGAGAGAGAGAGAGAGAGAGAGAGAGAGAGAGAGAGAGAGAGAGAGAGAGAGAGAGAGAGAGAGAGAGAGAGAGAGAGAGAGAGAGAGAGAGAGAGAGAGAGGAAGATGTCTTTCTAACGCAAAGACCTTGTGCCGGCTGCCTGCTGATCGCTATCCGTGATCCGTTGGACTGATTAATATGGAAAATCCATATGCGGTTGGCCGATCATTGCGAATGCCACGGAATTAACAAATCGAACCGTGGCAGCGCTTGTTGAGCGCAGGTCCATGCGCACCGGATAACAATCTAACCGCGTGAGGCATCCAACCATCTCGCTCGGTTGGTGTCTTGTTGCAATTTGTAATCTTCAGTAAAGATCGCCAATGTAGAGACGCTGCTGCTGTTGCTGCTGCTCCGAGCTGTAGTGCATATGCATCTGTTTTGCAGCACCACAGGGGGATTGAGCAATAGTTTCTAACAATTCCACCGTTACTCAACTGCAGGAATTGATCTTAAACGCTTCAAGTAATGGTCACCGTGTATAGTGTACTCCCTCAATGTGGGTCACTGGAAATACAATTTTAGAGTTTCATCGACTATCTTGATGATGATGATGATGCTGATGGTGATTGTGATTGTGATATAATAAAATTTTATTAGAGTCGGACGATTGTTTCCACCGCGCTGCTTCACTGGAAGCCCCAATGGAAACGCCTAGCGCAATCGAGGAAAATCCATCACCCATTGGGCAATAACTCGTCTTTTTCTTCAGCTCCACCAATGAACCAATGAACCGATGATGGCGATGATCCCATGCGCTACCGTAAGATGAATGTAGTTTAAGGTCGTCTCACATGACGGTCCAGGGCACTGCAAACCACCCAAACACCCCCTCCCCCCTCCCCTTTCCAGAGCGCTTATCTCATCGGCGCCACGGAGTTCGCGGAGAAAAACTGGGACGGACGGAATCGGCCATTTTCCGATTTTGTTTTGTTTTCCCTTTCGTTGCTGATGTAACGGCACCGCCACTTTGCTGCTGGTGGCGTGCTGCGATCGCGTGCCCCTTTCTGTGCGGCAGCACCAGCACCACGCGATCGCAGCATGCCAGGCGACAGGGCAGCGAAAATGAGTTTAAATGCTCACTACTTAGACACTCCACTTATTTAACCGATTTTCGGTTCGAAACTCACGCCGTCTCACGCCATGCCACCACCGCCACCGCAGCCAGTGCGATCAATGCTCCACAGACAGCCGTCACCACTTTTGGGCCAATAAGACATAACGCACGACATGGCTTAGCTACCGGGCACACGGCGGGCCGCGCGTCTTGGTCGATGGTCGCGAGCCTTTGCGCGGGTTACGTAAACCTCGCCGATCCCCGGGATCTAGGGCTGCTGCCACACGCCGCGCACCATTATTCTATCGGGTGCGGGTGTGCAACCATGGCAACGGGCGTGCATTGTATTATAGGCAAAGGGCGTCGTGCAACGACAGCGCACCAGCAGCAGCACCAGCAGCAGCGGATGGTGCAACAGAACGAATGCAATGGCTGGCCGGCAGTGGAGGCTTATGATTATGATGCACAACACTGCAATGGTTCGTGTATCGCTCTGCTTCACATCGAGCACCGCAGTCTGTCGGTTGGATCCCTCTTTCGAAGTCAATTGCCTTTCGCGAGGACAGCATCATCATCATCTGATCAGTTCTATTGGTTGTTGTCGATCGGAAAAAAACACTGGCACACTGCCGTGGTTTAATGGAGACATTAACTGTGCCACACAATTAAACGATGAAATGAGCGAAACTCCTCACATCTTGCAAAGTAATTAGCGGGCACGTAACAACCCCCGGCCGAATGCAAGATCGTTTGTTTGCATAAATGTTGCACATTAAAAGTGAAAGTTTGTCCGGAATCCAGATGGCACCACCGGGAGAATCATTTGCCCAGATTTGCAATCAAATTACGATTATTCCATTTTTCGTGTCCATCGTTTTGCATATGCTGTGGAATGCTGGATGTGCTCGTTAGCCGTGCAGTGGGCATGGACGGACGAGTAAAAGGAAGCCAAATGCACCATCAATGTGGCCCACATCGGCGTGGTGAACATCATCATCATCATCATCATAAATCATCACCATCATATGCCACCAGCCACCAGAAGGGCCGCGCCACCACCGCAGTGCAGTCAAACGGATGTCAAAGGGTCCTTCCCTTTGACGCTCGCCCGCCCCGGCGTCATCGTCTACCATATCTTATTGAGTTGTCTCTGCTCTGATCGTTCACCATTCGGCTGACACCAGGTGCTGAGTTATGAGCCCACCGGCGGCAGCAGCAGCAGCAGCAGCAGCAGCAAAACGATCACGATTTTGCTGTCCGGCATCCGTGCGGCGGTCCCTCTGTCTCTCGACGGACGAACGGGCGACGATAGGTTGCCTTTGCCTTATAAGGACTAATTCTGATGGTGATCAGGGTCTACCTGGGCCTGGTCAAAGGTTCACGACGAATCGACTGAGACCACCGTATGGTCACCGTATGCCGAACGACATCACCGGCGCCTCCCGTCCATTCGATTCGACCTCGACTCTCGCATGGCTCGTAATAATCAGGAAGCGGAGATGCCAGGGGCCCTGGCTGCTGCTGCTGCTGCTGCCAGCGCCGGTGGTTTGCGCTCTTTTTGTGAACAGGAAGGCGCCATTAGCGCCACCGTTCGGTGTCCGGAGCTTTTGCGCACGATATGACGGCTCTACGTGGACGACGATGTGGTGCGAGAGTAAATCCATTGCGCAAGAGTGCACGCATCTGCTCTGCTAATGCATATCTCTCGGGCTAATGCGTTCCTTTCCTTACGGTGTGCGTACGGTTGCTGCTGAATTCGGCATAATTGCGGACGAGCAAAGCAAACAACTTTTGGAACCGAAATTATTAGCGTCAGACGGACGGACGCGAGTAGCGATTCACTTTCACGCCCCAAACACGCCAAAGGAAACAAACACAAATCTTAGATTAATCAGCCCGCCAACGAGGGAGTTCGGCCACCACTCCCTCCCTGACGCAACATAGACTCTCCAGCATCACCATCATCGTGTGCCCGTAAGTGTTATCCGTACACCACAGACGATCTCACTCGGTGGCAGTGTTTCAGGAAATCATAAAAACATAACCAACACGCAAAACACCACCAAAAGTCAACCATCAACTGGGTGGCACGGCGGTGATGTTGAGACTGCTGCTTGACCTAGATATTCCACCCTTCTGTGCTGCTGCTGCTTCGCCTCTCGTGAGCGAACAGCATAAATTAGTGCAGCAGCAGCACCATGATGACTGTGCCAGGCTCGTGCAAGGTTTAAAGCATGCCGCATGCTGCTTCCAATCTCCGGTCGATGCTCTCAGGGCCACGATGGTGCCAGACCACACCGTGTTCGCCACGATGCTGCAGTGTTTTGTTTTGGTATTTTTGGGATAAACCCGATCACCCTGCCCTCATCCTCCCAAGCGTGGCTGCCGGAACCGCGATAAGTTTGTTGTGGTTTTCACTTTCGTTGCGCCAACGTAATCCGACATGCGGTGATCTCGTTTTTTGGCAAAGGGCCCCAGCCTGGGCTGCCGGCCCAGAGGCGAAGCGGAAGTGTGCGCCTGTGAGCGTTTAATGCTGGCAACATTGGGAGGAGCTCCCCTTCCCCCATCACATCAAACCCAGTTGCTCCATGCAATTGCAGGTGTTGTGGATGTTTCTGAAGAAAAACATTACACTGAGCGGTACCAGTGCGGACGGGCAGCATTGCTCCTCTGTGACACCATCTCCGTTAAAGCTTAAGGTTGAAATCCATATTAATCATCACTTAGCACCCAACCGGCCGACCAACCAACCGAACCCACTTTCGCTTTTCCAATCTACGCCAGAGCCTCTCTTCTACACGCCGGGCCCGGCCCGGCCCGGCCCAGCGCTGTAACGTGGCTTTCGTGGCCATATAATTCGGTGCCATCGGTATTGCATCGTCGTTTGCCGCTTTGCCAGAGCCCCTCCACCCCCCGGGTGAGGTTTAAAGCCCAAGCCCAGTAACCTCGAAATTAAACACAAGCCCCCTTCCGCCGCGTGTCTCGCGTGCGGTGCGTCTTGGCCAATCCGGCAGCCATTCACTCCCCTGTCCGCGAACGCGAATATGCTTTTCGTCGCAGCACAACGTTGGGAAACGTTACGCTTAGCTAACCAGCAAGCAGCCAACAGCCAGCACCCAAGCATCAGGTTCGTAAAATGTGTCCAAATCAAAGCACCAGCATCAACACGATGGCCGCGAGAGGACACTTCGATCGGGGGCACCGCATTGTGGTAGACCATCTCGGTGGCCATGCGGTGTGTACATTCAGTTCCAGTCTTAACTGAAGTATCTTTGATCTGCTAATTCACCTGAAATAAATCTCTCCAGAAATGGAGCCAGAATTACGGAAGCACACTCACCTAGATTGTGGTTCTCCTTCGCATCGTCACAACGCTCGACGACACGGATGATACCGCGGCCCGCTATCTTCGGGAACATCATCGTCGCTCCCATCTGCGTCAGCCGCTCGACTATGAAGTCCGTATTGCTTCCGCCATTGCCGGTATTCCCGGTGTTGCCATTGCCGTTGTTGTTGTTACCACCGCCACCACCATTGTTGTTCTGGTTGTTCTGCTCATCGCCACCATTGCCGTTGGCCTCGGTGTTGGTAATGTCGTTACCGAAGTGCGTCGGAGGCCTCATCTTTTTTGGCTGGTTTCGGTACTGGTACTGGACAATAAGGATCACCACCACCACCACCACAACGGGGGATAACACTCGGTGTTCACGCAAGCACAAAAGTACACTCTCCAAAAATGGGTTGTTAGTAGAGCTGCACGCACACTGGGTATCAATGCGGCCGTCGATCACCAACGGAACGGATTTGTGATTGAAGCGCGCACCGCGGATGATTGACTTTTGCGGGAAAGTAGGGATACTTTACGTTAGTCCACGAAATGGACGGTTAGCACTTGACGCGAGGCACCACTGGCTGCACTGCACTGCTGCACCGTTCGAACGTGAATGAGCTGAGCGGAGCGCGCAAACCGCTTGGCAGTCGATCTCGACCGCGCAACCAACGCAATTCAACACAACGACAACCACGGCGACGGCGACGAAGACGAAGGCGAGCTTCGTGGTAGTAGTTGCGTAGTACCTTGAAGACTTTGTGTTGTTGTTGTTGCTGCGCTAGTACTCATCCCGCTCGGGTCTTCTCCTGCCAAAACGAACATCGTATCCTCGGCACCGGTCGTGTAGGATGATGTGTTCTTTCTTCTCCAAAGAAGTTTTCCCTGTTCCGGTATCCGAACCGACGGCCGGTAGTACAAAGGAATGGCACGAGACCAGGAGTAACCTCGAACGGGTTATTTACTCTCGATGGGTTTGGGGTGAAGGGCACAATTTTCTCACCCCCTTCGACCCCCTCCCACACAACGATTCCAACGATGGAGACAAAGCGTCGGAAAAAAAAACATGCGCGCGATGGTTTGCGGTGGAAAATTCCATTTTCCTCATTGAAAGTACGGCGCAGTACCAGCGCATGACGCAGTGTTCCAGGGAAAACACAACGTTTTGTCAGGATGCCACGTGTTTTGTGGGGTGGGGTGGAAAACAAAGGATCTCAGGTCGATTTAGTGGCCCTTTACTACCTGTGGGGAATTCATTTTTCCATTTCTTTGCTGTTTATCATTAGGAAGGGAATCGTGGGACCGTTTTCTTCCGAACAAAAAGGATTTTTGTTTGATTTGGCCCCAATTGGTCAAAGCGAACAATAATCTTTGTGTGATCGGTTTGCTTTTCCGCGAAAAAGGGAAAACCAAAACCCATTTAGCATCTCGGCATCTATCGAGGCCAATCGGCTGTGGGGTGTGTATTGCATGGAATCCCCCATTACACCGCCGCCCGTACCGTGCGTCCTTAGTCATCACCAAGTTGGTTTCGTGTACCAACCCGGTACCACTTTCAATTTTCCTGTTTTTCTCGCAGACCGTGGAAGGAGGAGAAGGAAATCAGCTGAGTAACGGCGGCGATGAGGGATGAACGACGCACGCTGCTTGTGCGACAGAGATGGAGAGCAAACAAAGCGAACCCCCCACCACCCTCCCGGGGGGGTTGCGGGCGCAGGTGCCGAGCCGAGAGATAGGGCCGACCTGTCTTGACTGTAGTGGTACAGCCAGATCTGCACCGCAATCTGCGTCGTGATCTTTGTTTGGATCTACGGCGTCGTCGTCGTCGTCGTTGCCGTTTACTAAGTGCGTTGCGTCGTCGATTAGTGGCCAAGTGCGCATGTACCCCGCGGGATGGGGTTTGTGTGCGGGTGCGCACGATTGTGGGCATGTTTTTTCGCGGATGATGGTACTTTGTTTTGTCGTCGTAAATCGCTTTCGCTTGTTTACCGGAAGTACATGGGACAAAGTGCGTGTTTTTTTTTATTGCGTGGAAAATTAATGCAATGCGTCAACATTAAATTGGGACAACAGAGTTTTTTTTCTTTTCGGGAAAAACGGCAAATATAAAAAATCGTTGTCATTCTTAACAGCAAACACGTGTTACAACGATGGTATCTTCATATTTATGATTTTTAAAATTAAAATTCCACTCTTTCTTTAGTAATACAGTAAAAGATTATTGTATTGTAAAAAGTTGCACGACTGAACTGTTCCATACAACGGTAATTTCACCATCCGTGCCACACTACAGGTCAAGCACCATGTCACCTACTTTAGAGACCAACCTCTTCGTCATCAGCGGCGACGCTGTAAACGAAGCGCAATACACACCCAATACAGCAACGAGAAACCATGTCAGGTCCTCCATTGCATCCACAAAACGAAAGCAAACGAGTCTGGGAAACCGCCCCACAGGACAGACCTTGGGAGTTCATTTCACGCTACTCATGGGGAAGCTGTTTCTCCCTTGGTTGGCGATACTTGCATACGGATCGCGGCGATGGCGTTACTCGATGGCCCCCCGCACCTAGCACCTTGAACTCCGGTTCATCCGCATGTGTGATGTGTGTATGGCAGGCATTTTCCAGTTTTTCCCCCTTTCCATCGCTGGTGCATAGGGTGTTTGATGGCGTTCTTTGTTCGGCAAACTGTCGTGCGCTCGACACTGTCGCGTGTCGGAAATTGTTCAAGAAACCATCCATTGTAACCGGCGAATACATTGTCTTGGATTCAGAATTCTAAAAGGACACCCCCTTGATGGTAAGGCCACAGAATTTTCCTAGAAGAAAGACACTATGATGATAAGCTTTAGCGCGCTGATTCATCAAACATGAGCAGTGGGTTCAACGAAGGGCAACGGTAGCGGCTTGTAAACCGTTCAATCAAACACTATACAGTATGCTGCCGGTGGACAACATAGCCTTGGAGGCGTTACATGAACCTCACAAGGTGTCACAAGCCCGGGAGCATCATTCTGGGCTGGGTTTGTAATCGGGTAGACCAATCGTTCGATAAACCATGTCAATCACGTCGTGGTCTATTTGCTCCCGTGCGCCCAGGTCGACGATTACGTTCTTCGCGTGTCGTTGAACGCGTTGTCCTCCTTCTCCTCCCCATTCCGTGACTGTTGTTGCAACCTTTCTTTTCCAAAAAAAAAACAAACCAATAGCCAACCCAACCCAACTCAGCTGCTCTCTGACTGTTGGTCGATTAATTCATACGATGGCTATTGCAACCACCACTAACAGCACCATGGGCACCGCCATCGCCATCGCCGAAAAGCAGAAGCAAAGGTGGAAAACCTAGCGTGAATCATTGATGCGCACAGGCGATCGGTTACGCGCCCACTCATCGTTGGACCCTCCTCCTCGGTTAGAGGAACGAAAGTTATGCGCCTTGGGCGTCCCCCTTTAAACGGTGAAGCCTCCAGCAGCAGCAGCACAAGCATGGACAGCACGGGCATGCAATGCCCTCAGGAAAATGCAAACCATCCTACAGCACACGCAGCCCGGTAAGAAATGGGGCTTCCTTCATTGTTTACGTCGAAAGTGTTTGCCCAAAAAGACCCATCCGTCCGATTCCGTGTTCCGTGCAAACACTCGCGAGCACCGACGGTTCTGAGTGCGTCTCATGAATAACGCCATCATCGCGGGGACATGGGGCAATCGCACGGTGAAGTTATGCGGAATCGGAAGGAACACTATGCGCTTCATCTTGCCCCCGAGCATTTCGCCCAAACCGTTAATAAAGGCAAACCATACCGACGACTGGTGGCCGCACTGATGCAAGATCACGAACCTTCTGCACAACAAATACAGTTCCGGAAGCACGAGGTTCTTTCCGTTTTAGAACAGTAGCATTCGTTCTCTTACTTGTTTGGTTGCATTTGTAAAATGTTACAATTTATTTCTAAA
>NC_064877.1:30120000-30127500 GCF_943734665.1 Anopheles aquasalis | reverse complement strand
CGAAGATAATTAATTAGGTCGCCTGCCGGTGCAGAAGACCGAAGGAAATGAGATTCTTGTGCCTTTTCCTTTCCCTTTTTGCAAACAAACTCACTGCCCGATACCAGCTGCTCGGAGGTGTACTGGAACTGTTGATTTAGGTCGGCTTGTCGTCAGGATTTCCTGCTGAACCGTTGCAGATTGTGATCTGCTGGGAATTAGTCAATTGTAGCACGTTTGTTCAGCCCCAGAACGGATTCTCGTGTGTTGTTCTAGCACGAAAGAACCCTTTCCCAACCGAAGTCAATGCGACAGAGTTTGTTATGTTTATTTAAACTTTCTTTCTCGGATATGTCTTTGCTTTATGAAGAATCCACCAGAAGCCAAAGGGCTAATAAATATGATGAATTTTTGAACACCAAAGATTTGTCAAACCAATCAATTTTACTTTATTTCACCCGCAACCCCACAAAGGTTAAGGTCCCTTAACGGAACAGCTTGCTCGCTACCTTCATGGCCAGCAGTATAAACACCACGGTGGCGATGGCGGTGCCCCCGATTACCGCTGCGTTTTTGGCCACCTTCGTGATGTTGGTGATCGCTGGGAGCACACAAAGGCGAGCGTCACGCATTTTGCTACGCAACTCATCGCAATGGCATTTGGCCGTTTCCTCGATCGTCGGATTGGGCAAGACACTGCCCCCCGAAGTTTGCGTTACGTTCACATCTTCACTCTCCATGTCCTGCAATATCGAGGTTCCCGAACTATCGGCCACTTCGATTACCATCATCGATTTGGAGTCCACGTGAATGGTGTGCGATACGTTCAGCGCTGCCCGGCCAACTCCGCACCGATCGAAGTCTACCGGCGTGTTTTGTAGACGAAAGTGCATGCATCCATCCGGTGCGATCAGAAAATCGTACCGATCCAGCACTCGGTGGCCACAGTACAGGTCCAGCGTGCCCACCACGGTGTCGGTCGTGTTTTCCACGAAACGTGAGCTGCAGCGAACGTTTAAACACATATCGTTGTGCAGCAGCTTCAACACACCCGTCTCCATCGTTGGGTAGGTACTGTTGTGCCGGACCGCGAATATTCTATCGAGTAGGATCAGATACGCAAACGAACCGCCCGGTACCCTTACCTTCACCGGGCATTCCGCCGGTGGGGACAGATTTCTCAAGGAAGCACCTGCCATCGAAGGCATGGCATCACCGAAATCGGGAAAGGCCAATGATGGTCCCGACGCGGCAGTAGCTCCGATCGACAGTATCGTCAGTAACGCGCTGGCCTTACACTGCATCATTGTTCGGCACACAACCATACAAGACTGAGTATCGCAAGAACGCGCCCCAAAACAGTGACCCTCCCTAGGGGACACTGGACCCAGTGGATGGATTTGGCAAGGACGCTGATTGCAGGATAATTGAAGAGTAAATGCAATTACCCCCGGAAACGGAACCTAATCGAGCAGAGCGACCGCTTGTGATGATTACAAGTTTCCTAATCCGATCGATTTAATATTATAGCAAGTCTCCCCGGGTCCTTACGGAGTAATTTATGTGCGTGAATGTGAACACAGGACATGGGGCAAGAGGTAACCGATTACGAAATTGTGACGTTTCTCAGAGCAATAAAATGTTTTAAGAAGATTTTAAAAGACTCTTTACGGCACGGAAGCCAGCAGGTGCCAGGCACGAATGGTTTTTACATCTCACACAGGTGACACCGACTGAGGTACCATCCCCTCGGGGGGGGGGCGGGTTTTTATCACAGAAAAGAAACGATCCCAGGGCCGATTGCAGCATTCCTTGGCGTGCGCAAAGGGCCATTCCAAAGGACCAACCCGGACCAAGGGCGAGCGGAGGCTGTGGAATCATAAACATTCGGGCTGACGCCCGCTACGACACCGAAACCCGGGATGCCGAGGTCAAGGGGTAATAAAAACAAAGTGATAACGAGTTCCACCACTGGCGTCACTAGTGGGTACGGGGAGCCAAAGAAAGAAAGAGAGAAAAGATTCAAATTACCACGATTTGGTAATAAAGTCTCGCGAGGGCGGTAGCAGTAGTGGTAGTGGTAGTGACGCATTGGCAAGGCGCCCGGTATTAAGGGGGCCAAGTCACCAAACGGAACACTTAAAGAAAAGCGGATCCTACGACACTCAAGGATACAGAATATGATGATGCCTCCGGGCGTCAGTCAGGTGCATCAAGCGTGTAAGGAGCGGGCATTGAAATGATGAAGGCCCCAACGAATATAATGAGTGACGGACCATCATCAACATCATCAGGCCTAATCCAATTTGAAGCAGACAATTCCGAGTGGAACCAGGGATCGCTGAAGTATTCTGACGACCCTCAACCCAATCGCACAAGCACAAGAGCACAGAGGTTCTTGCTTTCGGCGGTTAATAGATGCGGTGTGCGTCTTCATTATCAGTGACGGTATCGCTGAGGAATGAGGAGCAGCTCCACGCCATTATGAAATCGAGTACCATCAAAAGGCTTCAACCCGCCACACTCAAATCAGCGAGCTTCGAGACGAGGAGTCCGAAGGTTAGTTGTAGGAACACCGGCGCAGAGAACCATTATAATTCCCTCGGTACGATTCATTCGATTGCATCCAGAAGTGGAAGGAGTTGTTAACTCCATAGTAGAGTTATATAAATTTACATATAAATATATTTTAATGAAATAATGGCTTGATAGCTACTGGTATTATGCATATAACGCAGTAACGACATCTTCTTTTATGCATCTACAAATGTCGTTTCGGAATTGTGTTTTTGCGGGAAGCATTGCACCATAACTTTAATATTAAAAAAGGTGTAGACAATGCATAAAAAAGTGATGATTATTCTAGCTGAGAGCACGTGCCGGATGGAGAATTTTTGCGGCAAAAAAGTAATGATGGACAGAGAAAAATAATCGATGATAACGAATTGGTGGCATTCTTCGACATGGGATTCATGCTAAACGCGTAAAGAGCTTGCCGAATTGTGGCGAAGGCACCATACACCGGCTTTCAAACGAATCATTGTAAACTGTTACAAAAATGTTTTTCTTGTTGCACGTGGATTAAAAGTAAAAGACATGGGAAGACAGAAACGAAAGTGGTTCCCGTACTTGTATCAATTCACTGCGAGCTTGGAAAAGGAGCTTCTGGTGACAATCCTAAATTTAAAAAAAGGCTGATGTACACCATGGTCAACCAGGTCCATCGCAAACAAAGTGAAATATTCTCTGCGCAAAGGTAAATGTGGTGCATATGGCATTTGAAATGGATGGAGCACGGCGAGTTGTTAAAACCTGGTGAAGTTATGTCATAACAATTTGCAATAAAACTGCTAGAATGGCAAGAAGGACACAACGCACTAATCTATCTACACATCGTTGGACGCGCTGAACCAAATATTGCTGATTCGTACAAATAATATTTGGAAAATATTTGGTTTATGCTCAACTCAATTTAAAAAAATTAAAGAAACCGAATTGTTCAACAACATGAAGAGTGATTCAGGACTCTAGAACCACGTGAAGAGCTGCGTGATAAAGGAACCATACAACCACCACATCCACGCAATCTTCCATGAGCGACCTCGCTTCGAATGTGTCACCGCGTGTCTCCGGCCGGTGCTAACCGAAATTGAATTGCGCTCGATATCACGGACGGAGTGACAAACAATGAAGTCAGCTGAGAGCTGAGTATCAACTCGTCCCCTCGCCTTCTGCCCTTTCATGCTTCAGCGCACAACCAAGCTCCTGAAATCGTGGAAAGTCCAGGCCATGAAACCAGTGGCAGTAGGCAGCGCATTTCGGATTCCCTGGCTATTCTTTTCAAACAACCTACGCCAAGTAGTGCAGCGCGCAAAAACCAATTCAAACGCCCGCCAGTGCCGTCCACATCCGCGTGCTCTGTTGCTTCTCTTCTATTCCATTCCCTCGTGCACCTGAAGATTCCAGCTTCGATCGTTGTCCGAATGGGAGACGGAACGTCGAGACGTGCTTTCGACGTGTCACACGGTACACGATAAGCTTGAAATGGTTCTCCCTTAACTCGCACACCAAGTGCTGTTTCTCGGCAAGGTTCTAGGATTTCTAAATTCGCAAGTCTTTTCGATGAATCTTCCGCTATCCCCCCGGGGTGGGACGTTTGGTTACAACCGAGAGCGCGGCAAAGCGAGTGCCACTAGTCTCATTGGTTCCGGAGATGGAAAACTTTGGTTCGCCCAACCCAGATCCCGCGCTATGCTGGGCACGTGGATAAGGCATGGGTCAGGCCACATCCTCCGCCAGGCAGCCAGTCAACCTTCTGCTCGGTGTGTTCTATGCTTTTGCTTTGTTCCGGCCGTTGCTGCTCGTAAAAGTTTTTCATTCATCTCCAGCCAACCCCGCATGTGCCAAAATAGAACGGAGAAAATGAAAACAGAAGAAGAATTCCACCCACTACTCCCACGCCAACCACACAAGCGCCCTGTCCGCATCTATGCTCCCTTGTGGGGGGTAACAGGTCTCTCTCTCTCTCTCTCTGTCTCTCGTTCTCGTGGCGTTCTCGTGGAATTTTCATAAAGTAAAAAGGAAAAGAAAGTTCTACATTATCCTACGGGTAGCCGTAGACCCACATGCACACACAAAGACACCCACCCACCCACAGGGAGTTGGGTGGCCTTCGCTTTGATCCAACCAGGCTGCTCTGGGCGTGAGGGCTGGTCCTCGGTACGGTACTCGGTGCACGGCATAGTTCTCTATTGATTTTAACCATTTTTTATGCATCCGCATGGTTCCAAGTGCAGGTTCAACTCTTCGTTAATGCTCTCATACCTAACCACACCAACGAATGAACGAACGAACGGACGGACGGGTTCGGAATCGATGATGGAGACAAATGGTTGGTGGTTGACTGAGTATTTGGTTCATCGTCCGCTTTTCCCCGAACCCGGGGTGCCCAGAGGTGTCGCAAAGGTGTCACCAGCACCTGGTTCCACATGCCGGCAGCATCGATCCAGCGCGCTTCATCATTAAATCTCAACGATGCTCGCCTCACCTGGATTCCCTCGACACACCAAAACACGCTCGCTCTACCGCCGGTCTTCCATCCTAATACCCATCATGGTGCGATTCCGGCTGCGTAAATCATAAATCACGTTTTCGATTATTCATATTTTATAATCTTGGGATGAATAAATTTTGCGGCACTTTAGCGAGCGAGCGCGCGCGCTGGAGCCGGAGATTTAAATTGGTGCGACACGGACGCCTGCAATCCGTGGTCCTGATCTCTGGACCTCTGGCACTAAATCCAATTGGAATCGGCACCGAAGGAAGGTAGAATAGATGGAAGATTCAATTCATCGCATGTCGTTTGCTAAATCTTACTAACAAGATAACGGCAGCTTTAAATCATCGACAAACTGCGTTCGAAATGCATTAAAGCCATCGAGCGTCGGTCGGTTGAAAGGATGAAACGAGCATGAGGATGAACCAACAAATCAACGCCCAAAATGGGGTGTTCCACGAAATGAAATGATCTGTTCCATGGTTCCATTCGTCCGAGAGCGTCAACCGCTAACCGGAACGTAAACCCGGGGTGGGGCCCGGGTGCTAAACAACGCCACACGACGGCGGCCGTGGACGATATAGTAGCTAACCCATCTTCTTCTTTCGGGATTTAGTGCCGATGGACGAGTCGAAGACACAGGAGAGGGCGAAAGTAGGTCACGAGTATTTGGGCCGGACCACGTTCAGCCCGGGCCTCTCTATCAGTCGTTTGCTAGAGGCGTCTCTTCGGACGAAATGCCATCACGCCAAGGAGTGGGGCTCGGAGTGAACGCATAAACACCGGAAATACCTGATGACGATTTGGCCAAACACCAAAAGCACCAAACTGCCCCTCGGGAGGGAGGCGTAGGAGGGCATCATCAGGCTGCTAGGGGTGGCAGCAGGACGGACGCAGAACTTACGCGGAGCTTACTTACATCGGGCAGAACGTAGCGTTCGCTGAAGGTGGATTTCCGCTGCTCTTCCTGCTCCTGGTCCAGTTCCGGCAGCCGGAAGTATCGCACGAATGCGTAGTACTGTATTAGCAGCAGCAGGACGGCCCCGATCACGCACGACATCAGGCAGAACAGCAACAGATTAACGAAATCCATCTTATCCGACCTTCCGGGAATGCTTTCCGCTGCCGATCGTTTGCTCTATCTCTCTGTCCGGAGTGGCTTCCGTCGAGGATTAAATGTTCCCTGGCTCGAATAATGCACTGTTTTTCGGATGGTAGGACGAATCACGACGGCTTGTAGTCGGACACTTTCACTGCTTCTTCGGTCCTGGAGCACCACCGAGAGAAGAGGCGGACATCGGCGACGGTGGCGGCGGTGGCGGCGGCGGCAGCGGCACGGAGCACTCCCTCGTCAACTTGCACGATCGAGATGGACACCGGGATGCATCGTTGGTCGCACTTTCGTTCGATTTTCGACTCGCGGACGCACGCCAGGACGTACCGATCCGTTTCCCGTTCTTTCTACTTTTGTTTGCCCGGTCCGCGGTTCTGTTTTGTTTTGCGGGGTGTTTGGCCTTCACTGGCTGGCAGGCGCGTTTACCACCGGAATCGAACACGCGGAGTTTACTTTACACTATGTAGCAGTTGGTTCTTGATTATTTTTTTATAAATAATTACTAAAACATCACTATTGCAGGTTTTCATCATCGTAGTTTGATGAAAAACGGGAGATTGCTTTTATTAAAATGATCCTACCTCTCAACTCGCCATCATAGCGCAGTCCTTTAAACAGTGGTATGCAAAAGATTAACAACATTTTTACTTTTATGAAGAGTTTGGTAATTTATTTAATAATTTTATAATTTTTAAGAGTATCGCATAGTTTTATTAAGTTTGCTAAGCAAATAATGATACGCAACTGAGTGATTGGTTCTTTTCGATGCTTCACACATCCAAAAACATCGCGCATTTACGACAAGTGTAGTAGCCAGTGTTCAAATGGCAAAAAGGGCGGGAGCGACCGTCGTCGAAGGAAACGTGGATTGGAAAATCACATGGTTAGCTATAAATAATTTTGATTATCTAATATTTATTACAAGCTATAAGAGATTTCAAAATAATTTCATTAGGCTAGGGTAAGTGCAGCTGAGTGCTTGAATTACCACTTCAGTTACGATGTGCTGCGAAGAAAGAATTGCGAATACAAAGGAAAACAAAACTCATCAGATTAAAAATAAAGAGTGTAACACCTTCTAAATGATTTTTTAATGTTTTCTCATTTCATCACATTCCCGCTAAAAATAGGCGCACTCTAGTTTTGAATTGGATGATTTTATTTTTATTCAAGTTTCTCCTGGCGTCTTTGCTCTCATCAGAAATATCGCTAAATATAAAATAGTGAATAAATTTACAAATGCTGTGAATGCGTTCGAATCCCTTGCCACTCACTCACCTTCTGCACTCTGTCCACATTGCGTACCACGCCCGCTACTAATAGTCCAACCGTCCCGTCATTGCCAAATTTC
>NC_064877.1:30092500-30100000 GCF_943734665.1 Anopheles aquasalis | reverse complement strand
CGAGCGTCGATATGATGGAATCCACGGACGCGCAGCTTGGCGACTGTTTGTGAACCAACTCGTCGCTACCGGATGGCGTACGTGGCAGATTGTTGTTGTTGCTTTTCTCTCTCTCTCTCCTTTTCTGTTTGTTATTGCAACCAACTGGCATTGGTGGTGCGGTTGTCTAGCAAGGCACCAGTTCGCATCAGTCTTCTGGATGGCACCGGTGCGGGGAATCAATAATCCGTCCAAAAAGATCCTCTGGCAGATTCATTCATTTTGGATCTTCCCCAGATCAGAGCAGCTTACCGAACGAGGAAGCATGGCGGTGTGGTGGATTTATATAGAATTTGCTGATTAGAGATGAGTTCTTTTCCGTTTTCCTAAAGAGGAATTAACCGGAACGATAGCATTATGGTGGATCCTGGACGCGAAACATAAATAGAATCATCCGCCGGAGAAAGATCAAGTTTGCTGAAATGAAGTGGCGGTGCGGTCGGCCGCAATGTCCCAAATTCCCGACCAATACCCGTGGCCAACCCGTGGTTTACAATGACCCAGTTTCTAGGTTCCAGTCAAGCAAGGCAGCGCCCATGGCATTAAACATTCATTTTGCATTGCATCATTTCAATCACCACGTCCTGTACCGCGTACACCAAACACTCTGGCAGTTTCCGGACTCGTTTCGAGTAGCAGCAGCAGCAGCAGCAGCAAAACGGTGCTCTTAGCAGCTCGTAGTCCCCTCCGTACGCTCAACACTCCGGAGCATCCGGTGGCGAACGTTAAACGAGCAGCTTTGAGTAACATTTCAAGGACAGTTCGGGCACAACAGTAACGGAGTCAGCACCGTTTTCTCCTCGGTGCTTTCATCCGCAATAATGGTGCCACGCTGCACACAAAGACACGCACACGCCGAGTGGCACACAGGAAAAAAAGGTGGCAAATTGAATCCCGAACCGTGACGTCAACGGTGACGACAGAACTCTCGAGCCACCGCCATCATCATCATCATCATGTTGCTTCTGCAAGTGTGGCCGACGAACGAACAGGATCAAACATCAACCAATCCACCCCGTAACACGGGAGACACTCGAGCACTCACGGTGGGCCAGCGTTGGGTTGGGTGGCCAGTAACCACCTCACCTCGTTCGCTCGCTCACTATTCGCTCACCAAGGCAACCAAGCGAAATGGGGCTGATTTCGGTGGATTTACCCCTCGCGTGGGGTGGAACTGGGGTGGTTAGCAGAAGCAGGGGGGAAGCTATAGACATGAAGACGCCAGTCCGGCCGAAAGATGAGACACCGATCTGAGAGCACCCACACCACCCCGGGTGAAGAGCAGCCTCCAATCTCTCTGCCGCTCCCTCCGTTCGTTAACTAATGATGAGGCTGCCACACCAGTTCTCTCTCTCTCTCTCTCTCTCTCTCTCTCTCTCTCTCTCTCTCTCTCTCTCTTTCTCTATCTCTCCACACCCATGTGTCCTTCTGAATCGCTGGTAGCGATGTTTAAATTACAAAACTTTGGCACGTTCTAGGCGGCTGCCCCTTTCCTTGAAGGTCCTGTTTGGTTGTTTTCATTTTCATTCTCCACTCCGAACACATGATGTCCTTCCCCTCTCAGATCCATCACACTCAGGCCTGACCCACGAACATGAGAAATCCCGCCTGGCCCGCCACCGCAAAGTGAGAAAGCAAATTTCTCAGAATTGCACTGACGAGGACCTCGAAGGACCGTTTTTTTCCAGGAATGCGAAGCGAACCAACAACGTGCCAACCGTGGTTCGTCCGTTCTTAAAGCGGGCGAGAAACAATTTCACGCATCACGCGAGTGTCGCGGAGCGCCGGGAGGCGCCTATTGCCACTCTTTGGCTCACTCCAGGCCTCACATGGCTCACGCGCCTGTTACACCCCCCCCCCCCTCCCCTCCCTCCATTCCCTTTCGACTCGCATCGCCATCGCCTTCGGGCGCCTTTTGGCGTTTATTTGTGTATCGATCGAGCCCGTGCCGTTCCTTGGCGTTCAATGGCAGCGCGGACCGCCTCAGTTCGTTCGTATTTTTTTTTTTAGGTTTTGTTTTCAAGCCACACGCGACTGACCTCCGCAGCGTTACGACGGTCCGTACGGCCCCGTTTTTTGAAGTGAGCATAAATTGAACGTAACCCTGCCCGGGGGGAGAATTCAAGCCTCTCCAGCTCTCGATGGAATATGGAGCGATGAAAATGGAAAATCATTTTCCCTTTTTAATAAAACGGAATGCCAATAGAATGTCGCTGGTTAGCTGGCTGGCTGGCTGGGGAGTGTATGGGTGGTCACTAATGGGAGGTCCACGCGGAAAGGAAGCGCAGCAACATTCTCTGGAGGAAACACCAGTTTTTGCCAGTGCGCCCAAGCGAACGTGGACAAAAGGATGATTCATCAGCCGTTAAACGGTTGCGGGTGTCCCTCGGCGGTGTCGGTTCGATGGTCACGCTCGCGATGGAGGCGCCAGTAGCGCGTACATTTTTCCACGCAAGCTTAGCATCCAAAGAGGACAGTTTCGCTTTCCGAAATAGCTCACGTATCACGGCTATTCCACAAATAATCACGACGCGATGGCAATACTCCAAAATACTCACGCACTGTACATCGTGAAACGTGTTTGCTACGATGGGATGCGGGCGATGAAAACGAAACGAAAAGTGGAACGAAAAAAGAAACAACACAATGGCACCGTTTGACCCTCGGCTCGGCCCACGGGGTCACGGACGGCCGGAGGTGGAAACTTCAAACACTGGCCGCAACACTGGTTGACGATTTCAGGCACACAAACAACACAATCGACGGACGGACGGAACGGTCGTCGTCCATCGATTGACGTGACCACTCCGAGCTTGGGTGACGGACTGGCGTGCTGGGCTGCCCCGAGCGTGGTACGCCACTGAGTGCCACAGCCACGACCATCGCATCGCGCCCCGGTACTCATCGGGAAGGGTGGCGCCTCCATCGGTCACGGCTTTGCGAGCGATGTAACGAGCGCTGACGCTGGTGGCGTGTGCGTATTGGTGCCAGCGGTAAGTCATGACGTATTTCTTTATTTACAACAAACAAGCTCTGCTTTGCTGCGTGCCCAGTGAGTGCCCAGTGAGTGTCAACGGACTCGGACAGTGCGAGCCACAGCGCGAGTGGCGAAAGCCAAGGAGTAATGTGGAGCATTTCGCTGGTCCACCGTTAAAGTCCTTCTCTCTTCTCTAGGATGCTTAACCATGATGATCCCCTTTTGTGGTGGCAACCATGGTCCCCCTTCGCACCACCAACCGTTCGCACCCAGCGCTGCAACGCACTTAATATGCGAAGCATTGAATGAGCGGTGAGCACCGCCAGTGAAGAAGCAGAGACGAAGCAGAAACGAAAACCATCACAACACACCGGGCCGGATCTCGAAGGGGGATTTTCCGAATTTGGAGATGCTTGGTGCTTGAAGGGGATGAGGTGGCGCATACATTAGCATAGATTATGTGCAGGTAAACGGCTACAGTAGCGATAAGGGCACTGGAAATCGTTGGATAAGAGGTCGGTTCACCTCAAGCGGTTGGACATGTTCGGTCAGGACCGGGAGTACCAGATGTGTGTGTGCGTGTGTGTGCACGATTATCTCATAACCGAAGATCCAGTGACCCCAGGATCTTCGGTTATGAGATGAAGTTTAATTAACGGCCATGATCTGTTAGTATCGTTATGCTTGTGCGTGGTAAGAGCGTAGAGTAAGGGTCTCAAAATCATGTTAGCATGCGGACCGCAGTTTAAAGTAATAACCAGCCGGCGGGCCACATAATTTGAAGGTTCCAAAACTGGTCGCCGCACCGGGAAAACGAAATGATGAAGCTCCGTTGCCGAAATCCGATGATGGAGGCGCCAGGTAGCCGGTAAAATTGCATACTTTCAGGGGGTTTGCAATAGAAATTTGGGTAAAAAACTTAAGAATCTCAAATTCCATTATGAGACGCACTTACGAATGTTGGAAAAATGTTGAATGGTAGCAACCATCAGCATCGACATCCAGCAAACAAACAAACAAACGTGTAGCTAGTCGGCTATCGGGGTCTGAGGATCGAAATTTTCAAATATTTACAATACAGCAATCACTGCAACCGGGAACTATGGTTCGCGCTGGCTGTTGTTTAATGATTCAACAGCCTGCTGGGTTCACCCAACAGCCAGTCACGATACGGTGTTGCTTGTTGACTCACGGGGATATCAGTTTCCAAAAGCTTTCCCGATGTCAACCTCCCTAGTGAGATCACCTTAAGGTTCCTTCAACCATGGACGCGCCATCGTCATCGCCAGGAAACGGTAGAAAGTGTAAACAAATCACACCATCATCACCATCATCACCATCATCGTCAACAACATCATAACAATTCGTCTTTCGATTGCCGCGAAATGCGACCAAGCACTGGCATTGGCGTTACGCATGTAGATCGAAGAAAGCATTTGCGAGTGTGTGTCTGTGTGCGTGACCTGGGATGTTTTAGATTCTTTTCGGCTCGCAAAGGCTCTGGTCTGGTGGCCTAGCCAAAACCAAAGGGACGCACACATACCCGCGTGAAGGATTCTTATCCGCAGTGCCGGGTACTCCGGGTTGCCGGGAGTTTCTCCGCGAGGTGGTTTGCGTGAAAGCTTCACTTCGCAACAAACGCACACACAAATGTATACAGAAATACATGCACAAGCCACCGGACAAGAGGCGGAAGTGCGTGCATGCGTGAAAGATTGCGGAACCGTTCGAGCAACCGTCGTGGTTTTGTTGGCCGCTCAAACCCAACGCAACGAGCCTTTCCCCGCAGAAGGTGTTCGGTTCGGTTGGCCAGCAACATCGGACACACATCACGGACGTCTCATCACGGACATCTTCTTCGCCTCCGGAGAAGCATTCGAGTGTGGCGCACCGACCAACGTGTATCGATCAAGCGCCGGATTTCATAACTTATTACCGACCGTCCTCGCAGATCGGTGGACGGACTTGCCGGCATGGGCACCGCTCCTAGAGGTCCTTGGCTAGCGGAAAGGCACTACGAATGGTGCAAGGACGCACTAGGAGGGAGGTCGAAACGCACTGCAACGGAGCGTACCGGGTGGGTGTGCATCAGGGCCACCAACCATGCACCACATGGACCACTCTGAAGGAGCGCTTCGTGCTCGTACCACGTCTTCGAAGTAGATTACAATCACACAATGGTCTACAGTTGGCACACTTTCACTCTTTCGCCCCGGGCGGGGGGGAATAGACAATTGAAGTGCACCCCCGGTGCCCTCCTTCCACTCTTCTATAAAAAATAAAGAGAGGTAAATAGAGATAGTGAGCGATCTATTTTTGGCCGTTTTTGGAATGCTTCCAACAAAGCAAACTCCAATTCGAAAGAAGCTACGATTCCGGTTCGAATCCGGTGGTGGTTGGCCACTTGGCACAAGCAGGAAACCCACCTTGCGCTGTCGCGCACCGGGTTTTTGGCGTTTTGCACTAATCGAACCACACGCTCACCTTCAGCGTTCGAGCGAGCGAGCACGGGACCAGGCCTCTGGTGCCAGAAATTGCGAATTGTCATGTTCAGCCCTTTCCCAGCCAGCCCGTTTCGGGTTCTCTACTTGTCTACCAGTCTTCACAGAAAAAGGGGGGGGGGGGGGGGGGGAGGGGACATCCTAGGTTGTCGTGTCCGCGTGCCGCTTTGTAACAAGCCACACATTGACAACGACAACGACACGAAAGCAGGGCACGGGGTCTCTCGCGTGGCCACGGTTAATGGACCAGCAAAAAAACGGGGTCCAGGAATCGCCCACCCCCGGCCCCGTCCCTCCCGGTTCCCTCGAGGACAAACTCGCATCACATCGCGCGTCGCGTCGCGTAAGAAGGGCCACTGCCACTGTCTCTCTGTACACGTGCGCGCGCGCGTCCATGTGTATGGGTGTGTGGGTTCTATGATGACAAACGAAAAGCGGTGCTGGCGGTGAGAAGACGGGAACGGTGAAAGGGGCCCGGGGATGCGACAACACTGCTTGTCTCGTTCCAGCGGACCGGGGGGCCCGGGAGCCGCGCGGAATGAATGAAGTGGAAAAGGGGGGAACCCTCCATCGTCCGTTGGCCTCATTCTCGTTGGCCCAAAAAGGAAACGGCCGAACCCCGTCGTCCTCCGAAATATGTTCCAGTTCCCGCGTGACCTGAACCCGAGCTGCTCGTCTCAGGGTGGCCCATTTTGTGTGTGCTTTTTTTTGTTTTTTTTTTTGTTTTTGGTCAACCAATGTAACGTGAGATGCGCCTTGTTTTGTTCGGCGTCTCTAGGGTCTCAGGTGGTGCTCGCAAGGATAGTGAAAGGTTAGCTGTTACGCTGGTGAATCGATCCCCTTTAGACTTACCTCACAGTTTATATACATTCATGCGGCAGAGAATGCTGCTTAACCGCGTACACTTGCGTCACCGTCGGCGTCGTCGTCGTTGTCGTCGTTGTTCTCGCCTTCGTTACACTCAGCTCAGCGCCAGCTCATGTGGACGGACAATCTGGACACTGGAACTGGCACTACCCGGGAACCGTGCGGCCAAAACCGTTTACGGCCTTTCGCTGCACCACTCAAACCCTCAAACCCGTTAGCCGATCACCGTACTCGCCACCGCTTTCACCACCGCTTGTACCTAGCCTCACAACACAATAGCACAACCGTATGATCACAATTCACCACCACCACCATTCCACCACACCACACGCCCTAGCTTCTAAACACTGATGCGGCGCGACAAACCAAAGGAAGACAAACAGCAAAACACACAGGGAAAACAACAATTAAAACACCAGTGAGCCAGCGGGAAGGGAGAACATCGAACTCGAAAACCGATCGATTTGCGACAGCGACCCGGAATGCCGTGGCTTTCCAGATTGGAAACAATTGGACGCCATCAATCGGATTCAATCACCGTCCCCCCCCCCCCCCCCTAGAAACGTAATTAAATCCACATTCTAAGCCAAGAATTTCTCGATTCCACCGAATAATCATCACGGTACAAGTGGATTGGAACGACCGAAAAACGCCTCGCCTAATGCCCCCAAAAAACACTGGCAGCTGGCCAGCGCAACATTAATTTTTAATCCCTCAGACCTCAGTCCAGTGTCCCTAGCTTGCTCGGTCCGGCGTAGTCGCTTCGAAGCCCCCGCTCGATACTAAATATTGAAGGAACCGCAGAGGGTCCATTGTCAGCGGAGTACGATCCTGGAACGGTGGTGGCGAGTCATCGTTTCCCTTATTTTATGTGGCCATTTATAGAACTCACTCAACTAGAATTACACAAGAAATTAGAGTTTTCCGCTGCCGCCTTGCTTGTTGCACCGTGTGCAGAGGGCGCAAAATGCGTCAATGCATCCGCACCAGAAGCAGCACCAGCGAGCAGCCATTGTTTTTCCTCTTTCCTTTTTGCTTCCAGGCCAATGGGCGAGCGTTTGATCTGCTGACTGCGTTCTGAACCGAAGAAGCGAGAACGAAGCGTCGAGCCGGATA
>NC_064877.1:30082500-30085000 GCF_943734665.1 Anopheles aquasalis | reverse complement strand
ATAACTGGTTGCTGGTTGGAACATGCTCCGTGTGCTGTTGCAATGGTCACGGACGATCGGACAGTTTACATACTTGGTGGTGGTGGCCACCGCGATCAACCACGATCATACATTCGTACATACAAAAAACACTCACTCAACGCAGGCGCACCACCATTCAATTGGTCGCCAGTGGACTGATCGAAGAGAGCACAGGACAACACAGAACAACGAAGAGTCAACGGATAAAGGGACAATGAGAATGAGTGTACGAAGAAGAGGGAACAGTGGAATAGATACACATGAGAAAGAAAGGATGCAACTAGAAGTAGCTCCACTCAGGAGCCAGTAGATGGAAGAAGTAGCAAAGAAAACGTAGACGAGAGTAAGCAGAAGAATAGAACAAAGAAGAAGATGAAGCAGAAGAAGAATCAGAAGAAGAAGAAGAAGAAGAAGAAGAAGCATGGGGCGGTGTTTGGGAATGTTTGTCAACTGGAGTCTGTACCCATTCCGTTGCGGTACTTCCGCCGGGCCTGGTCGCGATCCCGCAGCTCTTGCAGCAGCTGGGCCGGACTGGGCGAACGCGATCGCTCGCAGAGGATCGTCGTATCGTACGGCGCCTGGTGGGCCAGATGGTTTTTCGAACTTCGATCTTTGCTACTGCGATGCTGGGCACTACTATGTACACCGAAACGGTTGGGCGATGGTGAACGGGCGGGGCTGGTAGAGGCCGACCAGGAACCTAGATCGGGGTACAAGAAGAAACAACAAACAACGGGAAAACATTGGAAGAGAGCCGTTACCCGAACAGAGCAGGGGGGCGGGCAGGATGGTGGCAAACTGGTGCGGGATAGGCGTGCATCGGTGGGGGACTACCAAAAGCCCTGCACTGTAGCAGCAGCAACAACAACGACAGGATACCGACAGAGCAACCTAGTGTTGCCGCTAGGATGAGTCGCGCTAGGTGCGACGGTAACTAACGTTGTGGACTCTAGCGAGAAACTCTAGCGAGTAGCATGAACATGAACGGAACAATGGAGAACGGTGACGGCGGATTGGCAAAGGAAGGGTGTCAAAGATAGACAGATACAGATACAGACAGGCTCTAGCTAGAGAGGATCGAATCAGCGCAATGACAGCGAGCGCTCTAGGAGCCGCTTACTACGATGCGATGCGAATGAGACATCGGTGCATCGGGATGCATTCTACATTGATATCCTACACACGTGTTATCAACTGTACAGAGTCAGAAAGATCACGCAGCCACTCTTCTCCACGCAGACTGCTCTGCTATCCAGAGCAAAGTAACACTCGATGTATGCATTGGTCTGATTAAGGATCGCACATAAAAAAAACCCAATTTTGTTCACAAATTTGAAAGCTAGAAGCTGTGCATACGGTGCACATTCTGCCTATTGTAACTAAAACTATAGACTCTTAATAGGAATTGTTTCCATCACTCAAAAAGATGCATTTCGACGAGGCAAGTGGCGCTACTTTTAACGCGAATGAACTGGTACTGAGAAGATGAGTGGATTCTGGTGCTCTAATGGAACGAAAGGCGCACTGTTATTTACTGGTATGCTACTACAAGACGCGAACAAGCGTCATGTGATGAGGCGGACACTATTCTTACGCTAAACGGTGGTACGGACTTGTGAAATCCATCCTAAGTAGCAAACCACCAGAAGTTGTTCATAAAAATTCATAATCAGTCATTATCTCGAGGCACGAGAAACAGTTTTGATGTTGAGTTGGGCGTTTTGAAGAATTTGTTGGAAAAGAAAGCAAGCGGAAAAAAAGCTGCAACAAAGGAGAACTGTGGCACTGACATCGGTTGGTGGCTTGTGGCCACCACCGAACTCGGTATCACACCGATATCGATTTGAGTTGTGTGTTTCTATATATTTATTAGACATTAAAACGAATGAGAAAAGAAGTGTTTTTTTTTTTAAAAGCCAAATCAGAGAAAGGTCTGCAAATGGTCGCATTAAATACCGAGAAGTTTAAAACAATGACGGCACGCTGGCGGCCGCATTGTCGCAGCACCGATTAGAGTGGTAGAAGGGCCACAGAGCACAGCTTTACAACACTCAACATCAACAGGGTTTTGAAGACTTATGAGTTTTTATGAGTTACCTCGATTGTGCCTGTGCGCATAGCCGAAATGATGCCTACCACGTCTGTGTTCCTCCTTCTGGATCTCCACCACGTTCGAGACGGTGTCGGAGAACCCGATCTCGTGATGATGATGCTGCTGTCGCCGCCGTGGGCTGGGCGTCCGTACCAGCGGAGACTCTCCGCGCCTGGCGAAAAGAAAAAAAAAAGGGGACAATGAGATCATCAAGTTCGTTCGGTTGGTTTACGTTGTCTGGACCGTACCTTAAGCTTGGTGATCTCCGGTGTCCATTGTGATAGGCGTGCCCGGGATGTAGATGGCCGTCCGCCGGAGTGAGTGACTCTAGCGATGGTTGCCGCGACACATCCTGCAACTCCTTCGATGGCCAATCAAAAGCCAATT
>NC_064877.1:30020000-30047500 GCF_943734665.1 Anopheles aquasalis | reverse complement strand
TTCCGCTGCTCCGTTGCTGCTCAATTATTCATTTCCCAAATTACGTCACCGGAGGAGCAGCGTTCCGGTCTTCGGGAGAGGACTAGGGAGTGTGTATATGTTTGTCTCTTCCTCCTATTCCACTTTCACCGCACACCGATATGCCGGCAAGGCGTGTACTTGGCTATCCTTTAAACGCGTCGTCCACAAGGGGGCTACCGGCCACCGGGGAGAGCGAGAGAGAGAGAGAGAGAGAGAGAGCGGCCTTAAAATAGAACCCCGAGGGTAATGATAACCATCGTCCCGTGCCGTCGTTGGCCGCATGCAATAATCGATAAGTCAACACATAAACAACTCGAGCGCCAACCATACACGCGGACGGTCCACGCCATGGCCCTTCTGTCTCTGTCTCTTGTGTACCCCTTTCGTGAACCGGAACCACCGTCCGAGGAGCGGGCCGAGCGTCCGCGGAGACAGGTGTGGCACTCAAAGGGAAACTCCATCAACCGCCCTGGTGTGGATGTGTCTCGTATATGGGACACTAGGGGTCACCGCGGTGACACCGGAAGACTGGCCAGCAAACCAGTGAACCACCACGAGTTCGAAGGCGCCTCAAACACCGGACACCATGAGCCGACGACGGACTATTTATAGCCTTGGATCACTCTGCGCGAAATTGACACGGTCTGTCCACTTCCTTCCTGTGCTTCCTTGTGGTTGTTGTGGTGTTCGTGATGATGGTACATGTCGGTGCTGCTAGTGGTGGTGGCGATGAGGAGCGAATGGAGCACTCCAGCAGCGGAACGAAACCATCAAAGCCATATCGAGCCGGCCGAGGGAAGTTCCGACGGGATACTTTGTATCGTAAATGGATTCTGGCATACCGGCCAGTATTGGCCCGTTCTTCAGCCCACGCCCGGCTAGTTATGGCTCATTAGTATTGTCCCCCCGTCCCCCATTTGGCGTTCCCGCTGTGTGGTGTTTGTGGTTGAAGCGTCGGGATACGGCGAGCAATCTAACCATCGGTCTTGCGCTTTAACTGTCGGACTGTCGGCTTGTGATCTAACTATCGGCACAAATATTAAATGGATTGCATAAAACGCATTCTTCATTGTTCTACAATCTCGCGCGCATTGCGTTGTAGTGATAGTCTTCCTTTGAAGATGCGAAACTACTCAGTGTACTTCGAATACTGAGGTGTAGCGTCACTCTAGTGCTATTAATTACATTTCACCTTCGCACGGATCCCTGTCTACTGCCCCCATGGATAGACCCTATCAATTACATTCCCATTAACATGACCTTCCCATAGACACGGCGCTAATGGCCTCTCCCTCGTCCCCTTCGCTAGCACCGCGAGCTGACGTAGAAGATCTTCACCACGAAACATCACCACGATCAATACTTGAACGTGCTTCAACCGTTGCAGGACCTGAGCCATTGTTTCGAACATGCTTATCGATCGATTTAGGTTTTTTTCTCCTTCTATTTGGAAGCTGGAGTCCACCCCGGACGCTGAACGTCATTGTTTAGGTGCCGCGTCAGCTCATTTTCCTTGAAGGTCACTCTTGGCTCGCTCTCTCTCTCTTTCTCTTAGCCATATCGCACGTAACCGATCGTGAAGCCACTTTCGTGTAGCCACCACGCTTTCATTCAGTTCGCGCCACGTGCCTGAAGTAAGGTTTGGGGTCTGGGCCTCGAATCCCCCCCCTTGACCTCGCCGAAAGCATAAAGCGTTGCCTTGCATATTAACGGGATCGAATCGTTAAAATTAGCGACGCAACGGTGCACGGTTTGCGGTTTCCCCGCAGAAAACCTCCATTGGAACCTCCCAGTTGATGGCCTGAGCTGGCTGATCAACAACAAAGCACCGGAAGGAGCTCCTTGTGCAGCTCACCATTAGTGCACCACTCGCTCGCTCTCTATCTCTCTCTCTCTCTCTCTCTCTCTCTCTCTCTCTGTCTCTCGCTCGCTTTCTGTGTTCTCATTTCTATTGTTTCGCCTCCATCCAGTCTATTAGTTGGGGCTGAAACCACTTTGCATTGCGGGTAACGCGGTATGAGCACGCGACTCTACGCCAGTCCGCTAGCACCGGTCCGACAGAGTCTGACAGTGACAGACGCGGCACTCTTGAGTGTGACTGGAAAAATCTGGGCCATGTCATGCTGGTCTGATGCATGATGATGCATCATCGTCACGGAGTGCCACTAGATCCATCACCATAAACAATGGGGCGAAGGGGAAAAAGGGGGAGAGCACTAGCTAATGCTGCATTCACCATGTTCGCTTACGCTCTTGCTGTGTGATGCAGCTCCATCCAGCAGTGTAGCGCCATTATGAACGAAAGTTTTCAACGGCATTGCAGCAGAAAGAGCGGCACCAGACAGGTATGTCGCCAGGTTACGGAGGACTCCACACTCAATGGAAACTAAATGGATTCGTATTAAAAGGAGCTCCCAGCACCAGCATAGTGCGCTCTTGTAATGTATGTTATTGGCAGCGAATGGAAACAACTTTGGAACGGACATCACTGTTGCTATCCACGTCGTCTTACGCAGTTTCCTCATTCCACTTTCATCGATCGATCGAAACCAACCCATGACGTAGGTACGAACGTTAATCCTTGCCATGCTCCACTGGTGTGGATCAAAGTGATAATTCGTGCGTGATGGAAAGAGATGATGGCGGACGGCGCGCTCCAACTGAAGCGAAACGTAAACAAACCAAACTTGGGCTGCTGATCCAGGTCAATCCGATGGCAGCTATCGGCTTACCCGGGGCTACAACTTTCGGAGCTCCAAAAATGTGTGCTGTTTTAGCGAAAATTTTCCCCTCATAAAGGCTTTTCCACCTCGAACTCGGTTGGCATTGGCAGGGAGTGCATGGAGCGAGGGCTAGATAGCGCGGAAGGTCGACAAGGTGACAAATCGGTTCAATAAATAGCACCGAGTGCATTGATTTTTTTTGCTCCACCAGCTCCACTACCACCAGCAGCAGTAGCAGCAGCTGCTGCAGCGACACCCACAGTCCGTGGTGCAGTTCGTTCGCTTCACGCGAAGGACGCAAACACTTCCAGTGTGCCTGAAGGCCTCCTGAATGCTGCATTGGCATTCGAACAGTTACTTATTTTCCTGATTTTCCCCACACAGAATGCAAGCTGGTTCCCCGGTTAGTGTTGTTGAATGTAGCACAGAATACGTCATTCAGTGGCCATTAAGTCTCAACCGACGTGATGTATTCCTGATGCAGACTAAACCACGAAAGTCTCTGTCTGTTCGCGCTAGAATCACGAATCAATCAACCACTACCGGATACGACACCACACCGTCCCGTACTATCGCCTAATCAATCCGCACGGTTCCGGTTTTTGGTTCCGCGAACCCGCGACAGTATGTGGCGCACAGTATGTGAGCAAGGAGGTTGGCCCCCGGCGGGGGAAACACTGACTAACATCACACAGCGGACAGTCCGGAGGCCACCAGACCTGTTCCGCATGCCACTCGCGACGCGACGTCCGTTTTTTGCGCGATTTCACAGTATGACGTTTGCTGTTCGAGGCCGAGGCCGTGGCCGAGCACACCGACCGAGGGATTCGCGCGGGGGAGGAGGGAGGTATGAAATTCGAAACAAACAAACCGACAAAATGGTGAACCGTCAAGCTACCCAGAATACCCAGGACACGCGCACACACAAGCACACATACACTTTTCACGTGCAGGATCGAGCCAAGCCCTGCTTCGGTGAAGCCCTACCAGATGGCGCTTCGGTAACGGTAACACTACACCACCGTTCTCTCGTTCCCTCGTTTTTTCTCTCTTTGTCGTACGAGTTTCACTTTGCTGCCGTCTCGATCACACACTTGTCGCACTATTCCGTTCACTCTCGTTCAGCTCTGTTCAGCGTTCCAGCAGCAAACAGCCGTCCAGCAGCCGCCACACCGCGCGCACACAGCGAGGGACGGCGATGACGAAAGCAGGAGCGAGTAATCGAGAGCTTCGTTCGGTCGCAACCGAAGCCAATCACCAACACCAACAACGCTGCACACCGAAGGGAAAACCAGGGGCCCTACCACGGGGCCGACCGCTTCTGAAAAGGGCTGCTGTTCCCTTGCTGTTGCTGCTGCTGCTGGTCAGCTTATGTTTAGCCCTGGAAAGTCCCTGCGTAATGTCCCACATGGGACACATCTGTGGGTCCATTTTGCATTCAGGCGTTCTGTTGCTGCATGGCCACTACGGATGCTATTTTTATGATCCTTCTTTTCTTCCTCCATTTGGGCCTACCCTTCACTTCTCGTCGGCAAGCGGCTTCTAAGCGCGCCTCTCCGGACACTCTACGCTAACTGCATCGACCATATGCACGGTACAAAGGCTGGCTGGCTGGCATGAGGTCTACTGTGCTCCCTTGTTCCCACTGATAAGGGGGAGCCACACAAAAGGGGAAAACTGCAGAACAAACACATTAAAAGAATATTATGTGTATGTGAGAGGGAGAGAGAGAGAGAGAGAGCGCGCTTTCCCTAGTGTCGAACAGGGGCAGGGGGAAGATGGCGCCGAGCACCACGCCGTTGCCCTGATTTTCGGTGTCACAATAGTGGTGTAGGTGGTGGTGGTGTTGTAGGGTTGGCTGTGAAAACCAATCCACCTGGATTGGAAAAAAACACAGGAGAACATAACGGGTGCTCCGTCAATGGGAAGCAGCTCAACGTTCAGCCCCATGTGCAGAAGCGCACAAAGCGCACAACACTACGTTTTATGCTTGGCCCTAATGCGGGTTTAATATTTGAAACAGAGGAATTAATCTATTCTCTCCCTTCTTTCTCTCTCTCTCCCTGCATCTCTCCTTCTCTCTTAGTACATTCGATACTTTTTCTCCCTCTCTCTCACACTCTCTCTTGCTCTCTCTCCCTATCTCTGCTGCTCTCCCCCTTTCTCTCTTTTATAGCTTATCTTTCATCTAGACCCATTTATTGGAAGAGAAATAAGGTCAAGTAGGAAGTACAAGGAAGCATCATTGCTAGCGATTGCTCAGGAGCAGCACCAGCACCTCATGTAAGTCTCTCCTCTTCCTTCAACGGGTGGTGCCACCACACGGCACGGCAGTGACACGATTTCAGCGCTCAAATCAAATTAAGGTAATTAAATTTTAAAAATCTCGATCACTGTCACCAGCCTAGCGCCAGGCAGGCAGCCACGAACGCACACAAACACAAACACACAGTAACGTCGACTCCGTTGGTCTGATGGTGATGATGATAATGGTGGTGGCCGCGAACTCATGACGAAAATTTCGGAGGTGGGTGGGGCGAGGCTTTTCTCGAGCACACTTTTCACTTCACTTGCGATTGCATTGCACCCCCTCGGCGCTCCTTCACACCCGCAGCCCCCGCAATTGGAGCCGTCTCGTTGGCATCGCATCGGCCACGGAGGCGCAGAGGGCGAATTATTGATTTTTTGTTGCCACTTATTTTACACAGCACTTTCACGAGCCATGGCAGCTGTAAGGCGTCACGTATTTGCACGATTTTTTTCCACTCCCCGCAACCCGATTGAGAGCATTTTTAATTGAGACAATGAGCGGGTTGAAACCCCACCCCCAACCTTCCCCATCACCGCACCTACCCTTAAAGCACTGGACGAGGAGTTAACCCATCACCACTAACGCACTAACTGGTACACATTCCTTAGCGGCTGCACCTTAGTTGGTTGCACAATTTCATAAAGCTACACGCCTTCCTGTACTAGGAGACACTTGTTTCTTCTTTTTTTCTGCTGCTGCTGCTGCTTCTTGATGATGATGATGATGGTCTCCCTTTCCACCGTTCACAGGCGCTAGCTAGGCACTGGCACACGGAACGCGTACAAAGAGCTGGAACTCTGGCAACCGAATGCGACCCGATCCACGCTGGAACATCCTTTTTTCCTATCCCGTCGACCATCGGCGATTCACTCGGATCATCGGTTCAATTGGTTCATTTCCAAAAACGCGCGCGCGTGCACTCACAAACACAATGCACAAAAACACAGGTGACACGCACACGAGGCAACGAACGGGCACGCGATGGAGAAGCACGTGTAGCGGCGACGCGGTGCACATGCGCCGAGGCGATGATTACGCGCGGTTTGTTTTGATCCGTACGTTGTGGCCGCTGGTGGTCTGGTGGTTGTAAACAATGCACTTTCCCTAGTTGTTGTGGCACTCCGGTGGATCACGCAGTGATTTGGCGGACCAGCAGCATCATCAACACCTCTTCTTTGGGGGTTTTACCGTTTTTGAGTTGATTTTATTGATCTAAAACCCTTTGTAATTTGGAATTTTGAGCAAGGTGCTATAAAATATCTAACAATTGATTGAGTATGGTGAAAGATGAATGCTTTTTAGACGTGGTTTTTAGTTACGAAAACGTGAAACATCAGGCGCCTCCATCGAAAACAAAACGATGTTGTTTTTAATTTCCAGTTTGTATGGCATACAAAAACAACCTTCCTGTTAGTAATCTTTACCAAATAGAGTTATTCTAACCCGTTACGAATGAAACACAGACATTAGATCATGATAAAATGCGAAAAATGAGTAAAACATCAGGCGCCTCCATCAGCACTTTTTGCTAATGCAATAAAATTTGGCTTAATAAAATAATTAGGCCGATTTGATTATTTTCTGACCTAGAATAGCGTTGATTTTAACTCATCACGTTAAATTAATTAAATTGCTGTTAGTTAACAATGAAAATAACGGTTGGCGCTCTTTTCATAATGCAAACACTGTTCACTATTCCGGGGCACGCTGCTCGAAAACATCGTCGATTTCTTCTCGAAATGCCCTGCTCGACTTCGACTACTGTTCGAATTCGAAACTGAAATATTTCATTTCGAAACTGCAACTCGTGCTTAGTAGTTCCCGCCGGACGATATGGTTTCTAAACAGCAGTTTACCAAATTACCCATCCAAAAACCCACCAGAACCCATCGGAATCCGTGCAAAGTTATCCCAAAAACTGGTACAGGATACTTACATAATGTCTCCCAGCTTCAGTCTTGTTTGAATTAGTGCACAGCTCTTGTGGTCGCTGGTTGTAACGGCTCGCCGTCGCCGCGGCGACACCCGCGGTGTGTTCACCCCATCCGGAGGCTCTAGCTGCAGGTTCAGGTTGTTGCCCAAGCGCACCATTGGCGACGAACCTCGTCGACGGGTCGACATATGCCGACCTCCTACGCTACCGATCATCTGTGAAGGAAGAAGAAGCGAAAACATAATTCTCCTGCTAGTTCCAGCCATCCGCAGTGTGGTCAATCGTTTTGCACCTTCGGTTCGTTAAAAGATTAATCTTTTATAGCACGGTTCGATGTATTTACCACGCACAAACGTCTGAAAATGGAAAGGTCTGGAAAGCGTTGCGGAAAGTTTGCTTAGCGTTTCATTTTAATGACGTTGCACTTTCGTGATAACGAGTCTGCTGCTGATCAACGCTGCACCCAGGGGTTGGCAACGTTTGCCGGCAAGTTTCCGTCCGTCATGGCAGCACTTGTTTGACCGACAAATAGAACGATGAACTTTCAATGGGGCAAGGGAAAGACGTGGTTATTAAAGGTGAATGTGGTCTCGGTCTCCGGCAGCGCAATGCAACTCAACCGTCGCCTCCAGTCGCTGGCCGTCATGCAAACCATGACCTGGAGATTCTTGGACCAAGAAAACCAGTTGATCCCGGCTCCAGGCTGCATCAGCAGGTGCAGCTACTGACAAGAATGCTCCACGCAGAGAGAGAGAGAGAACTGGGAACCGGTAGAAACCACTTCATTCGTTCTGTTCACACCTTGCTAACCGTCTCTATGCAATATGCTCCATTCCATATTTTCATACCTGACGAACCCGATGAAAAATAGTCCGCTAGCACAGCTTCTACCATTAACCAAAGCTCTACCAAGGCTTCTTGGGCGGAGGCACCATCTGTTGATGGTCTTGACTCGAAGCCAGAGCCGAGGTATAGAGCGCCTCGTACCGCACACCAGCTCCGACGATGCTAGCAATCATTCTTCTGCTTTATTCTGGCTCCTCCACATGCTCTCCACTCCCTGAATTGTACAATCACGTTGCCTGACCCATGGAAGCCCTAGGAAACGTATTACAACCCACGAGGAAATGAATACGCGCTACAGAAAATCAACAACGGGCCCTCTTGCAGGCCCAGTGGATGGTGAGCAAAATTAAAATCACCCCGAGTAAAGGAGCATCTCCCCCGCTGGCTGGCTGGCTGGCTGGCTGGCTGGCTGGCTAGCTGTTACTGGTGTATGGAGTCCCGGTCTACTAGCGAGTCCGTTGTAGATGCATTTCACTTCATAAATTCATCACCTTGTGTACCATCCAATGGTGGTTGGAGAAGAAACGCTCAACCCCCTGCTGATGCTCATTTTCTCGCTCTCAATGGATGCTCGCACAGGTTCGCTCACCTCCCCCCTAGATGCACCTCAAGATGCACTCTAAAGAGTAAATGTTACAAAAAAAGAAAATATAGGAAAACTTTCTACACTTTCGTCTAGCGTGCCGTACTACTCTGGAAAGCGGAAAACTTTCCCAACAAAACAAAGTTTCGTAACGTTTCGATCGAGCCGAGATGGAAATGAGCATACCGGCGCGGCCGCTTAATGGCCAAGAAGAACAATGGCCTGCAGGTCATAAAACAGCCAATCGAAGGAGGAAATCCCTTCTCAATACATTACCCCCGGCCCCAGAGGCCACGAACACGTATTATAACGGAGTCTTGCTTCACCGTTCTCACTACCATCAACCCCCTTTGCGCGTGGCAATCGACACCTGTTGGTGTCGCAGTGAAATGCAAGTGGAAAGTTTTGTACCAGATAGTGAAACTTTCAAACGACGATCGACACCACTGCAGTGCCGTAACAGCGCGCCGGATTGCCAGTAAAAGTAGGTATCATTAAAACGAACAAATGGTGCTCGTGTTAAACGTGCCATTCGACACAGAAATGCCCATAAAAGTGCCGGTCGTGTAGACGCGAAGTTCTCCGTCGTGGGTTTTGCATAGTTCTTGCTCGGTACGGAAGAAGATGCTGAACATCTGCGTGGGTGCTAATGTGTTGAACAAAAAAAAATGATTCTATGCTCATGAGGCTCATGAAGACATGAGGATCGAGTTCAGGAGTAAGAAGAATGTGCAGTATGCACTGGAAATGCTTGCTTCTTTATTCGTTCCACATTGTTTACTGCGATTGAAACAGTTTTCACAGCCAAGCGCATTTTTCAGACGATAAAACGCGAAGTTCTGAAAAACTCGTTTTTATCTCAAAGAAATATGTGGAAATATTCACGTAAATATTACCAGGTGTTTAAACTTAAAACTGATGTTTTTTGTCAATAAAAACAAATTTTTAAAAATAGAAAACCACTAAATAAATTAATCTAAGTATTTTTCCTTGCTAGCTATACATTTTTCCTATCTTTTGGGCAATTTGTGTCTACCATGCCTTTTGGCATTGGAATTGTTCATTTAGCGACACAAATGGCATGACGGGTGGATGTCATTTTCCGATAACTTCATAATTATGGACCATTTTTGATGAGTGCGCTCATGTGTTGTCGTGCAGGAATATCAACCTCTCATGTCTTTGATCCTAAATCGGCCTTGTTGATCTGCCACAAAAGCTCTTTTTCGGGCACAAAACTAGACATGGTTACTCACGAAAAAAAGTATGTTGTAATGTAGTATAAATTATGAAAGGCACTGATTTATGTAAACAGGTGTCAAATAAACACAAAAAACATTATGGCATGTCAATTAAAGTTCAATTTGGTGTGTAAGCCCATTTATAAGCAAACAGCAGTTTTAAGATTATACCCTATCACTGTTATAAGTTACTGCACCTTTTCCTATCTAAGTGCAGCTTTTTGCAATAAAATACATTAAATTCCAATAGATTTCAACTTTCCAGTGAACAGCATTCAAGTTGAAAGAAGTTTCCGCTGCTATTACGAACCCACCGAAAGAGCAAAAAAAAAACCACCATCCCGCGCACCTGTGACCGTACACGACATACCCAGCGCGTTCGGTTACATTTCCATTTCGTTTGATGTTTGAACCGGCTCTCGGTTGCAGCAGCAGCAGCAGCAGCAGCAGCATCTCGAATGCATCTTAAAGTGTTTTCCAACTGCGACAGTTGGAAAGTTTATCCCGTTTGGTACCGGTGCGAGGCCTCGAGCGAAACTCGAATTGCTCCCGAGACCCTCGCCCCCCCCCCCGCTCGTGGTGTCCCCGGCGTGACGGCAGCAGCATTCTGTTTTCGTGGAAAACTTTCATCTGAAATGACAGTTTCCGCCCAGAAAGTGCACGCTCACTGGACCGGGCGATGGGACGGCCACGCGTAAGTGACGATCTGAGAGGCGATTCCGGAGAAGAGACGAGTTCCTTCAATGCCATGCGTTCCCGTGACAGACACGGCGGCTAGAGAAAAGGCAAAAAACGATGACACGGTGGAACGGGGTGGAAAAGGGAAACAAACGGGTTATGAATGTTACTCCTACCAAGCAGCCGAGCTGACAGTGCACCGTAGATGTGTCCGCACACCCCAATTTCCATCTTCCGCTAGCGAAGCAAGACTAACGACTTTTCATACATTTCCAGTTTATCAACTAATATTCTCCCAGAGCGGATTCTCCAGCGCGCCTGAATGACAGGTGTTGTGGACGGTGACGGTGGTGCATCGGCATCGTTTCGCTTTCTGCTCGATGAAATGCATCTCTTCATGCGCCGCTGTGCAGCACAAGCACAAGCGCATCAGCGCTCAAGCCTAGCGTGCCTACATTCCTGTTCCTGTTTTTCCTCCCTCTAGGCAGCAGAATCGTCAAAATGAAGCACAACTCTCGTCGGAAATGGTGCTTGGGCGACCGTGAAGCTTTTACTGCCATCAAAAGAGTGACCGTAGACTTGATGCTTGATATTAGATTTTCTAAATTATTAGGTTGGGTAATAAGTCTTTTCGTATTTTGAGTAAAACTTTAAAGGGATATATTTTTAGTTTTGAGCACTTTATTCAACCAAATATTATCCATTTTGGTTAACCACCTTTTGCCATTTTTCGGCTAAAGACATAATTCCTTTAGTGTAAAAACTCCGTGGTTTATCGTTTAAAAACTGTGACACGATGTTTTCACATGCTTCTCTTGAAGGTAGCGGTACTCCACTAAGGGAGTTTTGCATAGAACCAAACAAGTGGTAATCCGATGGTGCAAGGTCTGGGCTATATGGAGGATGCATCAAAACTTCCCGGCCAAGCACTCCCAGTTTTTTCCGAGTCATCAAAGATGTGTGTTGTCTAGCGTTGTCATGGTGGAAGACGATGGCCTTTCTGTTGACCAATTCTGGCCGTTTTTCTCCGATTGCTTGCTTCAATCTCATCAATTGGTCACAGTAAAGTCTAGAATTAATAGTTTGACCAGTCTGGAGTAGCTCATAATGATTGATTCCTCTCCAATCCCACCAAACGCAGAGCATAACCTTCCGCGGCGTCTTCCTGGCTTTGGGACTGTTTGTGTAGCTTCTGCATTCTTGCACCATGATCGTTTTCGCACGTTATTGTCGTATTTGATCCACTTTTCATGTCCTGTAACCATTCGCTTCAGAAACGGTTCGATTTCATTCCGTTTCAGCAAAGAATCGCAGATGATAATTCGGTGAATTAAATTTTTCACAGACAATTCATGCGGTATCCAAAAACTGAGCTTTTTTTTGTAGCCACCCTTTTTTAAATGGTTCAAAACCGTTTTATAGTGAAGGTTTAGTTCCTTAGCGATGTAATGGCTGCTTATGTGACGATCCTTGTCTATCCTTTCAATAATTTCATCGACTTTAGAAACGATAGATCGACAAGAGCGAGGTGCATCTTTCACATCAAAATTTTCAGAACTGAAGCAAGCGAACCATCGTTATGCTACATGAACTGATTCAGCAGCGTCCCCCTAAACATCACAAATTTAATTGGAGGCTTTCGTGGCATTTTTCCCTTTTTTGTAGAACATTTTCAAAATATAGCGAATTTCTTCACTATTTTCACTCATCTTTGAACAGCTATAACTTTTTGGCCACTGCTCCAAATTCTGTTTTGTTTTGATTAAAAGATACATCAAATGTCCCTTAAAACATCGTGGTATGATATGACATAATGTGATTTATAACGGTGGAGATAGACGACTCCAAAGTCATCTATTGCCAAAATACGAAAAGACTTATTACCCAACCTAATATTTCCTAACTGAAACATTATTCCTATTGTGTTCGATCTTCGCAACGAATTCTGGGACCACAGTAAATTGATTCACCATCGTTTATGATAATCATACCCTACCTGGGCCGTAAGGGTGAGTCGCGTGCCCGGCAACAAGCGACCATCTTTATTTTCACGATCAGAACCCCCCCGTGAGAACAGCGATAACATTAAGTTCCCCTTTGTTTTGCCCTCATCTTGGGAACCCTTCTTAAAGCCCTCCCCGTGCCCACCCCATTCTTCAGGTGGCCACCCTTTTCATCCCCTTTCAGGCACGCGCCTCTAATCCACTTCATGTATAATTGAGCGAATACAGTAAACATTTCGGACAATCGGAACACGTCGTCCGGTGTGCACGTGCCGAAAACAGAGAGCCCACCTTCCCAATGGTGCAATTGGAATGGGAGAGTTTGAAATAAATGAGCTTAGGGATGGAAGGCACGACCGTCCTGTCCCAGCAGTGCTGCTGCTGCTGTTGCACCTCGAGCTGTCTCTCGAACCGAACCGAAAACATTTACAACAACATTTACGAGACACTGTACTTACCTTTCACACGAGTGTTGTTGGTCCGTGACTTTTGTAAATTCTATTCGCTAAGGTCAACTGTTGGACCGACCGATGGGCATCCTATCGAGCTGTGTGGAATGGAAGAGAAGAACAAGAGCATTAGTCGATCGAGGATGATCTGCAACTGAAATAAAAAGACGACACCGAACTATCATCAAATGAAACTCTCGTAAACCTAGATGTAATTCTCATAAATATGACTGCATCCAATTTAAAAACACACACCACAACCCACTGCACCAAACGCTCCCGGAAGCGTCCATCCTTTCTTTGTACGTTCGTCCGTTCATTGCATTTCATTTCACTAATGCCCTTTTCCAGTATCCGTCCTGGAGCGACACATTGCACTCCCGGGGGGAATTGGGACGATAGTATTGGTGTAGGTGAACTCAAACACCCTCCCCCTGCAACCACGACCACATTTTAAAGACGGCACTGCAGAAATAGAGAAAAAAAATCTCCAGAAGAGTTCCGGAGAGAAAATTCTGCAAAGTAGCATATTTTGCCTGTCTGGTCTGGTCTGGTCTGGTCTGGTAAACAGACGAGACGTCGCCGACGGAGACGAAGTATCAAGAGCGCGAGCAGGAAATGAAAAGCTGAACAAAAAAACCGAACCAAGAAAGAAGCGGGAAAGGGAGTGCCAGCAGGAAAGGAACGACGACGGATGACGGGTGGACGATGGCGGATTCAAAAGCCACCGTAAGGGGTGCCACTCGGAGTGTTACTCAGTGAGGTTGCGGGCAAGTATCTGTCCGCCAGTGGCTCTTTGCCTTTAGAAATGAACTCCAATCTCTTCGCCCCTTTGGCCAGCGGCAGAGCGCCGACGGAGACAGGGTGGTAAGAGCAAAGGGCCGCGACAGACTCCTCACCGCCCCGTGGCTGACTACCGCGTCTACCAGGCCAGGCCAGGTAGGAATTATCATTTGTATACCGATGAATGGTGGAGGCTTTTAACCGGGATGGACTTCTTATCGTGAGGCACCGACAGGGCTTGGTCTGAGGCAGGAACAAGCAACCGCTGGCCTGTCAACGCAGCAGATTCAATAGAGCTTTACGGGAACATTCTGCACGATATAGCGAGCTGATAGCGAACGCTTTTTCCGAAATCTATTTCTGAATAACCTGTACACTTCAAAGTAATTAAATCTGAGCCATTACAGCGTTTACAGTATGGTGAGGCTTCCAGTCCCGCTCACCAGTAACTTTAGCCCTTTCAGCATGGACCACGAAAGAACCGCAGAAGCCCCCCAACCCCACCCGCTAGTGTGGCAGGTCCGTTCACCAAAGCTCCACGGCAACGGCTAATGAAAACTACCGCAGCTTCATTTACGGGGCTGCTCTTGACGCACTCCATAAACAGGGCTTCGGATCGGGCTCTGATAAGTGCACACATCACGCGTTCGAGACGAGATGCGTCCAGGGGGCCGACTGCATCTCGGTCGGTTGTAAAACAAGTAAATAAGCTCGTTGCCCGGCCAACAGAGCCTGCAGTGGTCTGGCTTGAAGGGAGAATCTGGTGATGATACCTACCAACCGACCAAACAACCAACCACTGACGGCGGTGCTGCGGTGTGGTTCGAACGAACGAAAGAGAGAGAGAGAGAGAGAGAGAGAGAGAGAGAGAGAGAGAGAGAGAGAGAGAGAGAGAGAGAGAGAGAGAGAGAGAGGGAGCGGTTGGAAGGGATTTGGTAACAGGAAACCCGAAACCTGCCCTACCGGTGACTACGTGTTGCAATTGCAATTTCTTCCACTGATGCCAGTCGGTGTTCGACAAGGAGGGGGAGAGCGTTGGTGGGATCCTATTAATCCCTGGTTACCAGGACTCCCAGAGCCACCGGTGCGCCGGATGCGCGCGACAGTATTGGGGATGAGCTGAGGTACCGGAGGCATCACCACACTACTACTTTATTACACTCTCTAATTGAAATGTTATGGGAGGTAGCTTGCTGGTGGCAAATTATGTTGGGTTAGAACCGAGGGAACTGTTGGGTTGCTTGGTCGCACGATAGCAGCGCATAGCTGCTGGTGGCCGAGCGGTGTGTACGGAGTGAGGAATTCAAATCAACGCATCGCCACAATCGGCTCCGTCCGTGTGCTCGGATCACCGGATGAGCACCGGATGGCAACCGTAGAGCCGGTAGCATTACGAATAGATTCGTTGAGGTGGAAAATATTGCGGTTTACGGCAGCTTGCCTCACCACAAACGGCTGGACGGGTGAGTTGTCTGAGTAATCGGTCAGCATCCGTGCATCGGTTGGGAGAGAGAGGTATAGGGCACCAAACATCGAACTGATCCGGCCCGGCTGGTTAGGCTTGCAGCGTCAAACCCACGGCGTCAACCTCAGGCCGGTAAATCTGGATCGGAATGATAAATGGTCAGCTATCAGCTCAGTTTGTTTGTCACTCACTTCGTGGTCATCTACAGGTTCTATTCGAAGACAGTCTGGACTGGAATCAAGCAACACAACCACCTTTATTGCACTTCCATTGGGTTTGTTTGATGATTTCATTGTTGCGAGACGATTCATCTTATTTAGTTTTAACAGACAATCGATATCAAGGCACTTTGAAATGTTGCTCTGCTATCCTGAAAGCGAACTCTATCTAATTCCTGAGCTACCTACCTAGATCCTGATGACCGGAAGTAATTGATTTTGCTTCATCCTGAGCATCGCTTAAATTTATATGAAAGTCAAGCTGTTAACCTCATGACATCTCAAACAGAAACAATCATAATTGAACCATTTTTCCATTCAATAGCTACGAGTAACCCGTGTTTATTATTTAAATTGAAATATTATTGATTTTCCCTCTCAAATCCGCCCAAAAAGTCCCTTTTTCCTTTCTCCCGATTGAAAGTTTCAAAACATTCACCAAATTCGTGCACATTCGTCTGATGACTGCTGATGCGCATCTGTCCGTCCGGGTTGAGGCACGGGTTTTCATTGTTGCCCACCAAGAGTGTGCCACCGCAAAGGGGCACCACGGGCAGCAGAATGTTAATCAATTCAATTAGAAGAGGATAATGAAAAATAGAACGCAACCAAAAAGAAAAGCAGGACAGCGATCCGTTGTGGGGGACGTGGGGAACAAATTTAATCGCACAGAAACATGAAATCGATTAGTTTTTCTTTTCCTTCCATCCATCCCTCCATCCATTGTTTTACTTGCGCCAGATCGTGTGCTGCTCATGCGGAAAAAGGGTTCAATTCGCTTTGTCGCCGGCACGGAACGGCGGTCCGTGCAGTCCGGCATGAACGCAAGCAAGCGAACAAAAAGCAATACACATTGACTGTGATCCCGGTGTGAATCCTTCGAGACCTTCATCAAATGTCTTCCTTCGCGTGGCCTGTTGGCGAAGGCGTAGGTGCGAAGAAGCGTGAATAGAGACAACTGGGCCGTACCGTAGGCTAGCTGGCCTCGGTGTTGTGGGTTGCTAGTGACAAGATTGTATCCTGCCGGATGTGAGGCCATATCCGGTCACGCTCAGCATTCCAGCGTCATCGGCCAACCGCGTCACTGTGGCGATGAAGTGATTAATTTCCTTGCGGGACAATAAATAAATTAAAAAACTCTCTCTCACTTTCCACGGCCAGACATTGCTTGTCCCCCATTCCACAAGTTTAAACAAAACACATTTCCCCAGGTGGCAAGCACCTATTGGCACGCTTCACAAGCGAGCTTAAACCATCGGTTTGTGTCTATTAAATGCGAAAGCAACGAACACAGAAGCTACGTCAGCTAAAATGTTACGGGAAACAACACACCACAAGTCTGTTGTTTTGAACTTGTCGCGCTAATGAGAGACAGAGCCAGCCAGGCAGGCAGGAGCGAGAGGCCTCCTGTGGTATGCTGTGAGTAAACTTTTTAAATTACAGCATAAATAATTCACGCCAACAAGCCACAAGAACGCGTGGCCAAACTTTCGTACGTAGCGAGAGTGGCGACAACACACGACGTCACGACGTCAGCAGATCCATCCATCTCTTCATCCTCATCCCGAGGTCTCGAGAGCAGCAGTGGAGCCCAGGTGCAGGCTGGGCTCGACACCGACCGACGCGTGTAGGAAGCAATGGAGTAATGGTAAGTAATCAGATAAATTACTGTTTACCGCTCGCAAACAGCATCCTTATTATTTTCCTTTGATTGATTCATGCCACCGTGCTACGTTACGTCCGATGTCGGTACCTGCGCGAGGTTGGCGCGAGGTTGGCACATACTCGGCATGTCGTGGAACCATGTTGGAACCGCTAGCTGCCGCTCGTTTTCAAACAAACACCCACACCCGGATCACACATCATTAGATCAATTACGGTTTCGGAATTCAATACCAAGACGCTAATGGAAGAGCCAAGAAGTATCTGTCCGATTCCATCCCATTTCTTCTAGCGGAGAAGGCGGAGAACGGTGCAGAAACTGAGGGACTGCCACCCAACTTAGCATCAGGGTGACACTTGACACTCAATTATCGTGTCACTGGGAGCAAAACTTTCGGCCCGGCAGCAGCGCACGAGAAGTGCTAAGTGATTTAACAACTTTTGGTGGATCGTTCGCACAGTGCGGTGTGCGATCTGAATCCTGGCCGCAACCGATTTGAATACACACGCCCAGCAAGGAAACCAGCACCGTAAGAGGCCACTACCGGACGTCTAATCCTAGTGTCGGCACCATCGTTGTCTTATAAATTATAGACCGGCCCCTCAGCCTGGAACAACTTGGTCTTTGGCTTCGATTCTAGCCGACCAGAAGCGACGAACGACTTGGGAATAGTTTCCTGCTCCTGCTGCGAACTGGCGGGCCTCCGCTGCGGGTTCTCGAATAGCGCTCGACTATCAGGATCACCTGCCTGGGGAGCGGGGGGGGGGGGTGGCGTTCGGGAGTCGCGGCAGTTTTAATTAGTGTGCGTATCCGGTGAGCCGTAGGGGCGAAATTGGCTTCCAAGATTGTCCAGAAACTTCCACTGGTGCTCCGGACGAGAAATTGCTACCGGCTCTAACTTCTTTGCCATCGTCCGCAACACACCCCACGTCACTCATTACGGAAGGTGACACAAGTCGTTGACGGTGGTCGTTGAGGATCGCTGTCCGCTTAATCAAATGTTAAAGCACCAGGTGAGCTAGGTATTTGGCCGCAACTTAGGGCAAACCTGTGCTGTCTTCATGCTTCGAGTCCGATGGATCCACCGTCTAGGATTATTACAGTTTCTCTTCCTGTTCCAATTGGTGCGGCCTTCCGACATTTCCCCTTACCTATCACTCTGAACTGTGATACAGCATGGAGCATGGAAATGTTGAAGAGAAATGGATTGAAAGCAACTGAACCAACACACCCGGACCATCGCGGCTGATGCGCCCGTGTGTGGTAAGGGCGCTAATGGAGCAAGCAGTCTTTAGAGTGCCAACACCACCACCGGACCCACCCCGACGAACGTGCAACACTTTCATGCAAATTACATTCGCCTGGGGTGCATAATGAAATCCGTAAGTACCTCGGATGCTATCACGAGAACAGTGCAGCCGGCGAGAGCAGAAAGGGAAGGGAAAGTGGGCTTGACTCAACAAAAGCTTAACATCGGAGCTACAACATGGCCACCGAAAAGGCACAGTGCCAGCCAGTGAATCATCAGTGGCACCACCGGTCGCTCCAAAAGCTACGATTCCCGGCACGACTCAGCTGCCGTTTGGCCCCCCCCGGGGGGTCAACTCGCCAGCGAGTGCAATCCTATTACCATAATCCAACATCCCAGCCCTTTCCACGTTCAACACGGTGCAGATCTTGCTCGCCTTCCGCTGGGGATGCTCGCACACATTAGGTTTAAGAGACCCGTGGTGCATCAAAAACGGTGCCAACGTTTTGACAGCTGTAACCCGGGGTGCAGGTGCACGGCAGAGTGATACACTATGATATGAGGCCAGGTCCGGGCTGAACCGTATTCAGCCGTGATGGTGAGATGCCGTTGAAATGGAACAGGCAACGTGGCACCATCGGGACCCGGTGACGTGGGAATGATTGTTACCATCGCGTTACACAGCCAACATGGATTGTCGCTTACAATATTGCGCCAGCCAACAGCGCGGTCCCAACGCGGTACAGGTGACAATGGTTGGCGTGCGGAGAAACTCGATCAATCCAAGGAACCTGGGGAAGGCTATTGATTTATGATGGACCACTACCACCACCACTGTTTACAGCGATGATTTTTCCGCTGGGGGGAGGGGGGGAGGAATACTAGAGAATTCTGTTCTGTCCAGGAAACTCCATGCACTCAAACTGCATTGTATGAAGTGATACACGGTACTGCGTGACAATCGACTGCCAATCATCATTATTATTTTCGATCCTGCGAGTAGACTTCGACTTCCGGTAAACAAAGAATTCCGACCAACACACGAACTGAGCTGTGAGTCGGGAAAACCCTGAAAGGATTAAAGTCGAATGTCGTTAATCTGCCCGGTCCAGATTGTGCTGACGGCACCGAACAGCAGCAGCAGAAACAGAAGCAGATTCAGCACAGTAACTGGCGTTCAAATCGAATTTCCATCAGCAAAGCATCACACATCCGGAGCATAATTCCCGATTTAAAGTCCAGCATGGAGCTCGTTTGAATCGATCGTAGCTTTCGGACGTAATCTGGCGTATTTGTGTATTGCTTGGACCCTGGACTGCACCACAATGCACCGAGGACCTGTTGTACGTCGGAGCGCCCTACGGTACTACATCCGTCTAATGGTGTTTCCAGTGCAGCTTCACGTTACACCGAATACCGGCACGGCAAGAGGAACGATGCACGATGCATTTTGTGTCGGATTACCTTCCCGGTGCTGGAAGCTGCATTTCCAAAGGATTCGACTTCCCGGTTAGCTTAGAACTGATCAGGTCAAGGGTGGGGGAAAGAAACAATGTGCCGTTGTTTGCCGTTTGAACGAAGTTGCGTGTCACGTTCCATGCAGGAGATATGAAGCAACGAAAAAAAAGAATCGGTTCGCCTTTCCTGAAAAGTTACCGGACTTTGCACTATATTTGTCCACGATTGAACGAAGCGAAAAGCGAGTTCGGGCTCCGTCGGCAGGAAGAAAAGTTTCTCGTTTACTAAAACCCGGGAAGTGAACCCCCGGTGGATGGTGCTAATGGATTAATAGCTGGAAGGTGCCCTGGTCAGAGTCGGACCGGAGTTGAACTGTAAAATCTGGTACCCAACGATGGTGCACGATCTGGCTGACGATGTTCGGTTTTGAAGTTTACAGTCCGGGTCCGGGGTCCAGGTCCTGGTATGCAATCGGAAGAAGTCGCCACCCAGCGCTGCACTGGTGCTCTGTTTGCCTTTCGTTTTTCACCAAACGCTATCGACGTGATGCACCGGAGACCGGTGGTTGAGGGAAATCGGATTGTTTACTGAGCCGCATGGAAATGGGTTTAATTAGTGTAACTTTTGCATTAGCATGCCAGACGAGCGTGGCGAGGAAGGGGCAGGGAGGAGGAGCTTTCCATCGTGTCAATTGCAGTAAAACTTTTCAATTTGCCTTCTAATTCCTAACGGCGGCCCTGATTAAGCTATTACGTTTTCTTTCGCTTGGCTTTGCATCGTTTGCAGTGGGCTGCCCGGTGCCTTTGGCGTGTGCACTGCACAGCTATCGTACCTTGTGCTGATAGCAGAAGGCGCTCACCGTCGGTGAGATTCCCTTCTTTCATCTCTCTACAAGATGGTCAGCAGGTTTCATTGCTCTAATTGGATGGAAGGGTAATCGATTGAAGTCGGAATCGGGCCCCGTATTAAGTTTTTGAAGCAATTTGCTAAGCTCCATTAGATGAAGCCATTCTGCTGGCCATTAGCTTTGTGCTCGTTGATGCTTATCTGTGGTTCACCCGTTTGGGTGGCACATTAAAGAAGAAACCACATATCGGGGAGCTACATGGTCGCACGCCACCAAAGCGTTATCTGTGGGATTGCCGATATCGATCTCTTCGATAAACCACGTACAGTCGCGACAATTTGTTACGCGGCACGTTGTCGTGGCTTCGCAAACAAACGTCAAACGTGTGAGAGAATTCCGGAATCAAACCCCATCCTGCTCATTCCTGCAAACGATTTCCACCCCAAGCGAGTTTGCGTTTGCTGCCAGCGCAACTCTTGCACAACGAACAAACACCGGGAAAAGGGATAAGAGACGGCAAGAGATAAGCAAACTCTGACTCCCAGTATGCATATACGGAAACACTTTTGGGCACAACAAACAAACAGACCATCAACCACGCAACAGACCCAATAGCTGGGCGTACTTTTGGGGTGAAACTTTTCATATTAAACTTATTCAATTTGAGCTATTTCTTGGTGGAGGATCGGGGCACTGTTTGCACTCCACCAAACCCGGTTCTACGTGAAAGTGAGGTCGTTCAAAATCAATTGAACTGTATTCTCTTCTTATCGCTATCTATGGAATGGCGGTTCTATGGGGATGCTATTAGTACGAGTCTCTTCCCCAGCAAACTACAATCAAAAGACAATATCGTGTCCTCCAGAACTGCACCTTGAACTTAGAAAGACCCTAACTAGCTATCAAGTACGGCCGCCTCTATCAGAAACCAACAGAACAGCGAGTGAAAAGTAGCACCCACAGTAATGAAATACGAAATGCGTGGTATACCATTTGCTAATGTAGCCATCAAATTATCTCAATCCACGGCATGTGATTGCGCTCCGAGTAATTCCTTTCATCTACATCATGCCCCTTCTAAATTCCATTCCTTTATTACAATTTCAGTATCATGTTACACAGAAAGTGGAAATGGTGAAACTGGAGCAAAATGGAAATAAAAAATGGTAATACAAACCAATTCAAAACCAAACACACAAACAGCTTCAATCAAACCAATTACTGGAACGCTCGCAATGCCGTTCGCAGTGCCACGGGATTGTCAACCAAGCGTTCCAGTCGTCAGCGTGTTTGTCAATGTTTGTCACATCTAATTGAGATCCGTTACCCGGGCGACAGATTAGATCATTTCTGTGCGAGTGTGTTCGTTCTCTTTTTTTTTTGGTGTTATCGGTTCTCAGAAACACACATAAAGAATGCTCGCATTTTCGAGATAAATTAAAATTAAGAAGATCTTTCTTCAACAAGAACCGTCTATCTGAGCCAGCGATTTCCAGTTTTCCAGTTCCCATTCCCATTTCCGTTTCGCTGCTGCTGCTGATGCCGAGCCGCTGGTATCGACCGCTGTGCTGTTGTTGTGTCAAAGTCGCAGCCCGTTTTTGAACACAATTTGCTGTGAGTAATCGACGTCCTGCTGTTTGATGAGCTCAGCAGGATGTAGCAACGTGAGCGCACACGGGATATCCCCCGTCTTGGCCGTCTTGGCGTCCGATGGCACCGAACACGTCGGCGAACACCAAATCCACCAAATCGACTTTCGTTCTGAGGAAGTTTTATTTTTGTTTCTTTTTTTACAATTTACCTCGCACCGGGGATTTTGGTGTGACATGGATTTTAGTGTGATTTGGGGGAAATCGATTGTAGGACGTTTGGTTAATGCTGAGATTACGCTTCGAGGTAAACAACTAGGGAAGTAAGCCAACTGTTTGGCAGCTGTTTTGGAGTTACCAAATCCCGACCAACTGTTTGTTTGTTTTGACTCTCAAATCCGTGGCCCTGTTGGCACCGCACGCCACCTCTTGATATCTCGGTTGCCACTTCTTCCTTTCCGCGAAAGGTAATTCGGGCATCAAAAGATCAAAACTTTTGCTCCTCCCTCCTGTTGCGCGATGGCCACTTTAAACTTCTGCCATCAATAACAAGCACGAGGTTTTTGGCTGCAAGATGATGGTGCTGGTTGGTGACGGGTGTGAGAAAATACGTTCCAACTTTGGCATCACTTTTGCTTCTACTTTAAACGCTTCCGGACGCGGACGCTTTCCTTCTTCTTGTTTATCCACCCGAACGCCATAGTGAACGCCGAAGAACCGAACCGGAAAGTCATTTTGTCACCTCGTAGGTTACGCGGTTCGGTAGCTTTGGCAATCAGCTCCATCCCCCCCCCCCCACCGAACCAGACCAGACTCCTCCCAACTGGGCCGACTGGGATCGTCGTTCCTGGTGAACGTGAACAGGTGGTTCATTTGCCGCCCACCGAGCCGGAAAAGTGAGGCGGATTATGATGACAAATAAATATTGTACACCGCGTTGGACCGCAGGCCGAAAATCATAGCCAACGGCTGTCACCATTTTGTGACTATTAGGGCATCGTTATCGGTGGCTTCGGGCTCGAGCGCCCAGTCACCCTGTCCTGAACCCCTTTTTTATCCAGTGGGCGCTCCTCGAACCATCATAACACGCCGCCCCCAAAAATCGATGGCCTAAATGTGATTTTCATGTTTTCACTTACCACCCACCAGGCACCAGGCCCCTTCACGATCGGTCACAAGATTTATCGACCATCCAGTCAATCCAGTGCGGGGAGGTAGTAGTGTGAATGTCATTTTACGTGGAATCCTCATCGCCCAGTGGGCCACCTTTTTGGGTGAATTAACCTCGAGAGAACGGTAGAATTGTGGACGGGATTTCGGTTGAAGAAGTCATCCACGGGGCTTCCAGGGACTGCCTTCGGAATCACGGACCTCGCCGCGGCGATCGCCAATCCACGATACTGGAACACGTCGCATGTCTCTTTAACTTTTTAATGTCAATTTTGAGATCCAAGTATTCGGGATCACGGCGTCCAACCGTGCGATGGTATTCGGATTGTGAGGATTATGGAGGAATCATCGATTTTCCACTCCCTGCCCGTGCATTATACGCCGTTTTCCAGACCATCACGAACCGTTTGCGAGGGTCAATTGCGTTCATTTTCTGCAGCAAAAGCGGAGTCCACGGTGACAGATGCGCAACCAGGGCAGGGTGATGCCGAGCGAAGGGTGATAACGATAACGATTGTTTAATTACGCTCAGGGGAGGATGGACTGGTGGTGGTGCATCGCAGAACTTTGCATTGTCCGAGAGACTCACGATTCATTGCCATCACCTCTGCCTCATTACCGTGTTGCCGCGCGACGGTTTGAGGTAAGTTTGCTGCGATGAGAGGAATGAACCAGGAGCCAGGGAATGCAGCAACCAGTGACAAGTGAATTATGAATTCAGTGGATTCAATGCGAGGAATTGTGAAAGGGGAAAACTTATGTTTTCCAACCCGCCATTCCCAAGGTGGACCGATTTGCTGAACGATGGCCAACAGCAGTGGCAGTGATTTAAATGTTTCCATTTAAAACCATCATTATCTTTGCACACGGTCATTATTCTCATTAACGAGAGCAGAGCACAACGAGAGCTCATCTCGAGAACGGAGTGATAGCGTTTGTTGAATAATAAAGAATAATAAATTTTGAATTGAATAATAATAAAAAAGGTTTCTAATGGACAGTTACATTACTATAAAAAGGGAAGAAAAACTGGAATTTGCCAATCATTCACTGGCAAGTGGATTAGTCAGCCAAGGTGCTCGGCCGCTGCGGTAAGAATCTCGAAACAATAGCCATAATTTGTGGCGTGTCCTGAGCAGCAGCAGCAGCTCCAGCAACATGTCCAGCAAATGTCGAGTCCTACTGACACGCATTTCTCAAGCTCAAACTGGACCGAAACAAATGGGCCCCCGAGCTTTAACCTATTCCACCCCCAAACGCCATCATTAAACACCGCACGAGGCCACTTGGACGTTCAAAAGTCAATTCACCCAAGCCGGCCGTTAATCGAAATTGCTCGTGTCAGTGGGACATATTTAATGTTGCGTGCCGGCCCAGCTGGCCCCGGTGGCTGCACTATTTCCCCATATTCCAAGAAGTAATCATCACCACTGAACGACTCAACACGCAACGGCAATATAGGGGTCGATCGGTTGTTCGGTGTTTACTTGTTTTTTCCCACCAGCCTAAATCACTTTTTTGCATTCATCGCCGAGCAATTGAGAGAATGTGGTGGTCGATGGTACGCTCCAAGTGATCATATCCGTCCTCGGAGTCCACTAGAATGTGGTGAAGGAGCATTACTTCTAGCTCCATTGGCGATATTTGTTTGTTTGTTAGAGGTTCTTTTAAGGACTAGATTGAAACAGTAAATAGCTTTGAAATGAAGACATCTTAATTGGATCGAAACGTACTGTCGATCTGCAGGAGAGAAACATAATTGGCCAATCCATGCACGGTTGTACATTCTATTACGATTACATCCTACTTCTGTCACATGGCAGACGAACATAACCCTCTCCTCGGGGCGCGGGGGTTGGTCCATGAGGTCCACGCATTTCAATACTCTCGACAGGGACGTGCCTCCGACCGATCCTTCCGTTTTCTGTAGCAACATTCTCCTTTACATTCTTTACCAGTGTCTTCGCCGGGGATGCCGGGGACGCCGGGGAAGACCAGAATCACTCTCATTGTGTGCCAATTGAAAGGAAAGATGGACAGGGCTGGAGTGGAAGGACAGTGGAAGTCCACTGGACAAACTCTGGGGCTACAGATTGGCTTTTCTCCGGCAGAGGTAATGAAGCATATCCTTCCAAGAAGCCAGGTCTCCCTAGTACCTTCTCACCTCAGAAACCCCCCCCCCCCTCGATGGTATGCGATTGCGCGCTATTCGAAGATATCCGAATCGAGATAAGAATATCAAATTGCGTTGCAAACGTATCAAGGGAAGGAGGCGAATCGATTCATTCGTACCTTTGAATCGGTGCTGTGCTTAAGGATTGCCGTACAACGTTGGCATGCATGTTGGATGAGCAGATGCTGTACATCTTCTATGTTGTCGGTGTAGCTATACCTCCAGGATCACCGCCAGAGGTGTCTTTGAAGGAAGGTAGTTTGTTTGCTTCTATCATTTGGGGAGATACTTCAATCCTCGTATCCTTACAGCATAGAGTAAGGTGGGGCAAAAGTGCGACCTTAGTGGATTTAGATTTTTATTAAAAAATCGAATTAAGTTACAATTAAAAAAAAAACATTGATTTATTAAATAACTATTTACCTCTCTACTCTAAAAGTATCAGCCGAATCAAGTGACAATTGAATGGTTAAAATTCATAATTCTCAGGAAACCTTCGAATCGCACTTTTGCCCCACCAGTGGGGCAAAAATGCGAATGTCGTGGGGCAAAAGTGCGATCCTTTAAATGCAGCAGATATTCACGAATTCATGTGTGCAGTTTCAGTGTTTTTCAATCTTTGCTTTTTCCTTATTTCTTTGTGATTTATTGAACTATTTTTATACGTTTAATGGATCTGTTTCGCTATTTTTCTGCTTGCTCTTTAGACTTCTCTTTAGATTTTAGATCTAATATTTCCTCGAATGGCGCGCTGATAATAACTTCAGATCGCTGGTGTCATTCCTGTCTTTGCTGTGGCTCCTCTCGTTTCGGCAGAGCCTGTTGCAAGGATACAAGATCCGACTGCTCCATGGACATCTGTACGGTTGAAGTTGAAGTGCTCTGAGCACATTTTCTCAAGAAATTCCAGGACATTTAGAAGAGAAATTAAGAGCGGTTTATGCTTCTCTTAGCAGTCAGCATGTTAATTGGAAGCATAAAAAGATATCCAATAGGCAGATGCAATATGAAGATCCAATATGAAGATGTTGAATTTGGAGGAGCAGTAGAATTAGTTATCGAATGAATGTGGCATATGCGAATCAATATTCAAAGGCTGCTTATCAGTTTTTGAAGTTTTCGTTTTACAGGTGTCTGATTATTTGATATTTTCACGAATTCTGTCAATGAAAATAATGAATCAATGAAAAAAACAAATGCATGATTTTTCTGATTCGCACTTTTGCCCCACTCGTGGCTCGCACTTTTGCCCCACTATGGATTTTAGGGCTTTACGCCAAATAACTCAAGATTGGGAAAACGTATAAAAGTGTGTAACACTCCATTTGATAGTTATTGGTAGTAGCTACAAAAAGCACACTAACACTTTTACGAAAACTATTACTTTGTTTACCAAAACGCGTTTACCGCGCGTTAGAATATTACAATATTTAGACGAAAAACAAACTTTACCACATTTCTCTGAGTACTCGCATTCTGCAAAGCAGTGTTTACGTGTGAAAATGAGTTATCTAATGCTTTACTAATCCATGTATAAGTTGCCAATTTTACGGCACTCTGTGCTCAAAAAACCACAAATCGCACTTTTGCCCCACTCGCACTTTTACCCCACCTTACTCTACAGCAACAGCATGGATGTTGAATTGCTTTTTCACGTTTTCTACTACAATTACTCACCAACTCCCGGATTCACCGATCAGCGGTTCGAGGGCTGCACGCGATACGGAAAGCGTGATGGAGGATTATCAACATCTGATCGCCACGACGACGACGACGACGACGACGACGGCTGTTGCCGTACCGTACCATCGAAACCTCTTAACCACAACCAACACGCAATATCAAGAGCCCTCGATAGCATCGCTCTGTATCAGCCAGCCAGCCAGAGAGCCACCCAAAGCACTTCCAGGAACGCAAACAATGGCAATCCTTCGTGGATGGTGCATCGGTTGCAGCGCGCTTGGATCGGTGATAGGTGTGAGTGAGCACGGTATCAGCAGCCATGCCCGGCCGGGAAACGAAGAAAAAGAAACAATCGAAAAGTAATTCAATTATCGCTGAAAGCATTCCGTTCGCTGCAGAGTATCCCTCACAAAT
>NC_064877.1:29972500-30017500 GCF_943734665.1 Anopheles aquasalis | reverse complement strand
CCGAAATTAGGTGGTACTCCACCGCCAGTGACAGCAAAAGTATGGAGAGTTAAGGAAGAGTCAGGTAAGAAAGGAGAAAGTTAGAGAATAACAAGTTTGGGAGAGGGGATTCTGACGCCTGGCGACCGGAATGCTGCAGCTCTCGACACTGGTGAAAAGTGTTTTTAGAGTGCTGGCAGAATTAGTGAAGAATAGTGAAGAATCTGAACGAATAAACTTAACAGAAGGATTTCAAATTATTTCGTGCGTCCCGCGACCACGTACACGATATGGATGGATGTATATGGATGTTAATCTCGATGATAAATTGTATGGTTTATGTAATTTTATTCTACCCATTTGTTGGAATTAAAGATTGATAATATATCTGCAATGAAAATAGTGTTCGAAAAATTGAATGACGAAAAAAATTCTCAGTATTTCAACTAGTGTTGGGAGTTCCCGAATGCACCACGTTCCTATAAAAATTAGGGTGCATCCTCTCAGAGCAAAAGAACGATCTAGGTTTTTTGGAATCAAAACCGTCTGGTTAACCAAGCCGTAGTCAGTACGTTTCTTCCGGCTCTTCTTAATGAAAATCATTGAACGATTGCAACCCGATCAGAATCGCTCCGCAAACCAGTTGTGAGCCAGTAAAGCGTTCGCTTTGTCTCACCAGCTCTCCTTTGATTGAACGAGACAGGTCCGATCCGGATCGCGGTTCATCATCCGCTGTAGCTCACTATGCTGCGCGTCAGTATGTTTTTTTTTTACATGTTCTTTGCACCCAATCCCGCGGATCCGTTCCGAAAGCTAAACAACCTGGTTCCGAACCGCTCCAATTTTTTTTAAATCCCATCACTAATTTCCATATTCCCCATTACAAACTCTAGAAAGTATGCAATTTTACCAGTTACCTGGCGCCTCCATCATCGGCAACGGAGCTTCAGCGTTTCGTTTTCCCGACGCGGTGACCCGTTTTGGAATTGCCTTTGCCTCTCTGGCTACTTTGCTGGGAAAAAGAAAATTTAATAAAGCAATGCACCTCCAAATAATGTGGTGAAATGACCCGCGGACTGGCTGTTACTTTCTTCTTCGGCCCGCACGCTGACATTAGTTTGAATCCCCTAGATCAACGGATGTTATGCCACCTTGTGCCTAATTCAGATGCTTTATCATCATAAGTAAACGATTGAAGTGTTCGTTATCATCCGCTACGTGCTAATGGCTATGCTAATCCTACCTTTCAAAGCGAAAATTTCTCGCGTCAACCACCGTGTTCGAACCACTTCATTTAACACCAGTTGCATTACCGTTTGCCCTGGAATTACTACCGTTTAATTAGATTGGCACCCCGAGACCACTTTAAAGTTGTCCTTTAAGCTGCCTAGTTGCAGTGAAGGAATCACGAACCGACCTTGCTAGCAGATTACCAAACTGGCAGATCAATAATAATCTGGCTCCATTCTTTAAGAAATCTGAACTCCAACATTCAACTCAACCACTCACAGTCGGAATACAAAAAAATCCCTCCATAAAACCAGTGCTTTAATCAGCAGCTTCTCTGTGCACGAAACGAAAAGTGTCGAATGCTGCAATCCGGAATGCCCCATGTTCCCCATACAGACCGTGAACCCTGCACTAGAACGGGCCCAGAGCTCAGCGCCCGCGTTCATTAGAGCTTTGGGGAGCGAGCAAAATTTATCTCCTCTCCACCGGGAGCTAATTATCAATTGAGCAAACTTTCACTCCCGCCACCAACCCACACGGTGCCATACCTCACGAAGATAATGAGGTACCCGGTTGGGGGAAGCGTTTTGTGCAGCGCAACGACGACCACTTCACGTTCTAACGAACGTTTCACAAGCTGAGAAGACATGGAAAAAAGAGATTCATCGTTTTCACATATAATCCGGTGGCAAAAATGTACTCTCTCGAAGCTAAATGGATTACGAGCAAGGCTGTGCTACTTAAGCCAGGCTTTTGACTTGGCGGTCGCCAGACACCGTCCATAATTTGCATTTCATTCTTCGGCATTCTTCGCAACCATATGGCGGCCAATCGTGCTCGCTCTCTGCGAGCTTAATGCGAGAACACACAAGCAACCACGGCAACACGGGGGTGGAAATGGTTCTTAGTTCACGAACATACAGCAAGAAGTGACACACGAGGAACAAACAAAGGACGGTGTTTCTCGAACTCCAAGGTACACATCAGACAGCGCGACTCAGACTGGTCGCACACACTGGTCTGTTGGCGATTGGGAACAAATGTTCCCAGCCAGACCAAATCGATTCCGATGCCCCAGAGCAACATCATCGACAAGTCCGGCCAGCGTCGGCAAAATGGCGAAAATCCGTGTCAGCTTGACAGTGACACTTTGCCACAGTGGCCTCCGGTTGGTAGAGTGCAGGCAACGGTCATGAACAAGCACAGCATCACCGTTCGCAACGGTCGGTGGAGGGCAGCAACCATCAGCGGAACATCATGATTGTCGGACACCGGGGGCCGTGGAACGCGCGCTACCGGCTCTGGCTACTCACTTGTCGCATGTCAACAAATGTTGCTAACACCTAATAACATCCCTGCAACAACTTCCCTTAGCTCGTGCTCGTCCACGCCATCGCCTAAAGCATCGCATCGCATCGCAAGTCCAGTCCAGCTGCTTTCGTGGCTTTTCCCAGCAGTTCATCAAACCAGTGTCAGCCGGTGCTGCGAGGAGTGCGCTTGCTGGAAGCACATAATCTCCATTCACTCTCCCTCTCTTCCAGTTGGACCCGGCAGTGTCGCCAGCGAATAAAGTGCTTCACACTTACCACACTCTGCTTCTGCTGCTGCTGCTGCTGCTGCTGCTGCTGCTGCTGCTGGTGAAGCTTCGTTACGCGCTGTGCTTCTTGAAATTCGACGATATTTTGCGGTCCCGTCCATCGGCAAAGACCACAATCCGTGATGCGTGGCCGACATCTCTCTCTCTCTCTCTCTGCGAGTTGTCGCCACTGGCAAGGCACTGGAGCAGGGCTGGGGCCAAGCAAATGGGTTTCAAATTTTCCAACTACCAACCATTTCTGCCAACCGTCCAGATTAGCCCGGCATAGCTCGGACGTTGCAGCGTCACTCTTTGTCTTGGCTGATGGCCGTCAGGACGTCCGGAACATGATGTGCGATCCGCAGACAAGAAGAAAGCTACGCCGCAAGCACTGGCACTCTGGTGTGCAAGTCCACCGTGCAAGAGTGAACCCCGGCACTACCATCAATATCGGATTTCATCCAACCATAAAGATTTGCGAACAAGAAAGAATACATTCTTGAACATTCGCGTCAGCGACATAGTGACTCTATTTACCGCCTCACATCGCACACGATGCTCATCCATCGTCATTCGGAACGGATTAGTGGTAGTGGCACGAGACAAACCGGGTGGGGGGAGGTTTTCGGGCACAATCCCGAGCAGAGAGAACAGGGACAGGGGCTTATGTTTATCGTCATCACGGCCCCGTAATGGTGAACGATGGTGCCACGGGCTGGCTTGTCCAACCTGCCAACGAACCAACTCGTGTCGTGGTGTCATCTTCGCAAATGCGCAACACGCGCCGGAACCACCCGGAACCACGCACCATTTTCCATTAATTTTTTGTCCGTCCAATCGGAACACATTAATTCGACAAAATCGTAACACAAACGAACCGCTGGATGGTGGAGTGGCGGTGAGCGGCGCTTAATCATTGCAAATACCACGAGGGAAGTGACCGGTGGTTCCACGGACGTATGGACGATTAGAAAACATCCGAACGTCTTCAACACCAGAGCGGCGACCGTTCCTGGCCAACCCAGCCCAGTCAGCTAGCAAGACGGTTATGCAAAATAGTTCGGAATAAATTAAAAATTATGATAATCACAGCCTCGTGGAATGGGGTGTTAAGCGTACGACAAACAACTCACGCCCCAAAATGGTTGCGCCACAAGCTGCTTTCCTTTCCCGATGGTGGTGATTGTGTTAAAACACCGTTTGTCCGTCCATTTGACGTGTTTGGAATGACGGAAATGTAAATCAGCTACAGGGCGCGATTGAATAGCGCGCCTTCTTCTGCTTCAGGTAGCTTGTGCTGAACTTTCCTGACAGATAAGATACTACAGCCAGTCAACAGATCCTGCAATCATTGCTATGACAGAAGACAGTTTCAAGAATAGATTTTACAACCAGTGACGTCAAAAATCTGTTGCGAAAGTAGAGTCTTCCAAAACCGTATTACCAGTAACCGAAATTTTAGTCCTGGAAGACGGATATTCGGTCTGACGGATCAAACATCAACATAGACATCTAGACGGAATCCCATTACCTTGATTCATTCTACTGTAAATGTCAAAAGGATTGTTCTACTCTGTTCCACGATAATGATAATGATGGGTCGATCAGACCCTATCATTTGATCTGGACTCCAACGTCGTATGCTATCGACAACCTGTCACCGAAGATCGGTTGACCAAGCTTCACTTCACCCGAGAAGAACATGGTTACGGGTTGTCTGAGGTTAGGTAGCCTTTGGTCAGCATCTTCCGAACTCGAACACTTGAACCGACTTGGACTTGGAGACTTCCAACGAAATCGAACTCAGGCTTCGGAGAACCGGAAGCTAGGAAACAGATAGAATCTAATTCCGGCAACAACCACACAGCAACCGAAGCAAGTATGCGTCGCTAGTGGCGCCTGTCGACCGACAATTTACGACGGTAATTTATGTCCTACCGTGCCAACGGACGATGTGTCCGCCAGGGCGATGTTGCATGTCTCGAGCAAGTCGATCCGCATCTTCGACGTCTGAAGGAACCGAGTTCCGTGGTTTGTCGTCGGGAAGGGGACATGAGGGCGACAGCATCGGCGCTACTAATTGCTAGCACTCCTAACGCTAATGTAACGCATTCGTCGTCCATCCATCCATCCATCCATCCATCCGTCCATCCGTCCCTTCTTTCTTACGGTCTCGCACTCCCTTGGCATCGTGCTGTTGTCGTGACGCTGGTGCCGTGATGGGTGCGTTCGATTGCCTTTACCCGGTGAGGTGCGGGCAGTTCCCTGAAGATGTGGACCACTCCGGTCGGTAGCGAAAGGACTTGTATTAACACTGTTGTTGCAGGCACCTCACACTTTAACCCGCACCTAATGTATTCTGTGAAGAAAGCGAAGGGGGCGGGGTGGTACGAGAATCGATCGACGTTTCTGTTTCGATGGAAATTGGCCAATGAAAAATGCTTTCAATTAATGCGCCACCCTCCAACGCTCGCTCCTTCTACAGTGGCAATGAATTTTTGCTTTCTGCCTTTTTGGGAGCCTCTTTCTGGCGCCTGTTACTTGGCTCCCTTTTCTTCCTCGTTTATCCATTAGAAGCTTTTATTGGTTCGCATGTTTTTCCCCCCTGGGCATGCAGCATACGCGAACAGCATGATTTGGTTCGATGCTCGTGATTTAACAATTCCACGAATCATCGGCGTTCATGTTTCTCACGATCAGCCCACTGCTTTCACCAGGAACAGCAGCATCTTCGAAGCCACGAAGTACATTCATTGAGCATGCAGGCAGGCAAAGATGGAGAAATGTTTCACCGAAAGCATCATCAGCACATACGCCCGGATGCCAAAGGGATTTCGAATCGAAGCAAATGGTAAAGCCAATTCCCAACGATGCTCGGCACCATTTAGCCAATACGTCAGTCCGCAGCGCTACCTAGCACCGACCGCAGCCGCCTAAGCAATCTTCCGCGTCAAAACTTCCATCTTCGTTCCGGGTTCGTTCTCCGTGGGATGGGGGCTGTATATCGGGAGTTTTGATCGATTTTGGTACGAACCATAAAACGAGCATCAAGGGACCATGCTGCCTCCTCCGAAGCGATGGAAGTATGCATGCATGCGTTCGTTCGTATCTATTGGTTGATATGATGAAAGGCAAATTTGCCCATCGACGTTTGTGCCACACGAGAAATCTCGGCAAAAGGGCCGGAGAACAGTTTTGTTTTCTCTCCCCCGATGTGCTTCTGATTTTGATTGATTTAGTAGAGACATGGTGATAAGCGCACACATTTGGCAGGGTTTGTTTTGGCAACTTTCTGAATTGAAAATATTGCTTTTTATTCCGTTGGGTAACGGACAGACAACCCACCAAAAAGCGTAACGGGGAAGCAACGCTCGTCCGCCGTCCAATATTCGCCAACGTGCGAGAAGTTCTGTAGAACTTCACTTTTTTCTCCCCAAACAAAAGAAGAAACCATCAGAATATATTTAAAAAAATAAAATCTGTCGATCTGCTTGCCACAATTAAAGGGACCATTCTGCACCGTGTGCCACCGTTCCGCGTGTGAAGGAAGGAAGCGAAGAATCCGACCAAATGCTTGTGACCTTCGAGAACCCGGTGTCCATCCCAAGACCATTCGCTCTTGCACGGTAAAATCTTGCCCAAACGGCGGCCATGGCACCGTGGCGTTCTCTTATCATTGTGACGAATGTTGGGGGGGGGGGGGGGGGAATTGTGCAAGTGCCTCCGACTATGATTTCTACACATTCTTTCGTGCCATTCAGGCTGCTTGCTTTTTTTCTTCTCCGGGGGACTGATCTCCTAATGACCGCGTACCGCACGGGTCCCCCGGGGATTGGCAAATATTTTCCAACAAAGCATCCAGCCGACCAAAAGGTTCATGACTGCCAGCTCTGGTCAAATTGAGCCGCAATAACGTGGAATGGTCTGATAAGGATCTCTGCTCTTGCAAGGCACGTGCTATGGCTTATTGCCTTTTGTACAACATTCCTGAAAACGTCGTGCTTAAATATGAATGTTGCTCCTGTACGAGTGACGAACAATAAATCGCAATATTAACCCATCTCGATGTCCTGGAAATCCCGGGAGGCTTTCGAACAGGCTTCAACTCATCACGATTCGAGCGAACAAATGAACAATTCTCATCAACGAGGAAATGAATTTCATAGAAAAATCCCATTTGAAATCCCGTGAAAAGCACAATAACAACGACGGTATAGCTGTAGCGCGTAGAGCGTACTCATTTGATCTGGATTAAAGCGATCACTGACGCTTCGATGGCCAATCGATGTCACCATTAAATGATGACACTCTGACACTAATGGATCCAATCCAAGTTCACTTCGGGAAAAATGTGACAAAAAGGGGTTTTTCCTGTACCAGCGAAGCTTACCACTAGCCCACCTTTCCCATTTCCCCTTTCTGGCACGGTAAGGGATTTCTTATTCGCTCCCTAATCCCCATCGAACGAAATAGAAATCGATCATAATCCTTCAGTATCCCGGCAGAAAGGAATCCAGGAATGTCGACGCTCAGCGGCACTTTGCTGACGCGAGGATGCTTCGGTCACACAGTTTCTCTCCGTGGAGAGCTGCTTTAGTAGCGGATGTGAAGCAAAACATTGCAAACTGGAAGTGAAATCCCGTTGAAAAAATGATAACTTCAATCCAACAGCGCGCGTCCAGCGATTAAGCACCGTCATTTATGATTCTACGATGACGGTCATCGTCATCCCAAATGGATGGTGGCGATTCGTTTACTACTCACAAAATAACGTTGACGGCCGGACGCAATCAGTGGCACAGCACAACGACCCCGCGGATGTGTGCTTGACTGTACCTGTCGTCGTGTCGTCGAGTGATAAAAGTAATGTCATTGCCGTAATGAGGCGTTTGTGGGTGGGCCGGGGCTGGTTAATACACGCATCTGCTTTACACCTTGCCGCGGTTCGAAACCTCATTATCGCTTTCGATCGATCGCCTAGCGAGACCCATACGGACGTGATTACGCGTTATGAAACGGATCCGGGTGATGGATACGTGACAACCCCTCGGACTGGTCCCGGTTATGATTCACGCAAGCAACACAACCCTGGTCACCTGCTAGTACAGACCACTATTAACGTGGCGGATCGTTACTGGCCACTGTAACGTCGATACGTCACTGTCGATAGCGTTCGATTTACGAACGTACCGAAGAGCTGCGCTGGTGCACTACAAATCAATGTGACCACCTGGGAGAACCGATATCGAACAGTGAATCAATTACCAAACCCCGCTTCATCGCTGCTTCACTTTTGCTTCAATTTATTTCACATCTGTTAACTAACAAAACTCTCCGTATTTTCTCTCTGCGCACCTTTTTGCTTTCGTTTGTCCACTGCGACAAAAGTGCAGCATGTGCAGCCGATGAATAGGATTGGACGATTTGTCCTCGCTCGACGATGTCCTCGCTCGGCTCCGGACGCGGACCACCCGGACTACATCAATGCAAACAGGAATCGAGGAAAATCCACCAATTTCAACCTCGCACTCGCAGTCCGAATGGCGATTGATTAAAACAAAATTGAAAAACTTCTCCACCGAACAGTGACAAGCACACAACTGCACACGCTCGGTCCAGCCGTGGACCAACCAACAGGAACATAAACCTTGCAGCACGGCCTGTATCGAACTGTTTGTCAGTGCATCTCGAGTGTCCATCGTTGTTTACTCTCTCACTAGTTCGCTAGTTCGGTACAATCGGTTGTTTGTTGTCCTTTTAGTTGCTTTGAGGATGGTGCATTCAACAAAGAAGCAAAAAACTAACGAGGGGAAGCGAATGCAAATGTAGAAATGTGTGGTACGTTCCGGTAAAAAATATAAAAAAAAACAAACCAGATGCAATCAAAGCGACTGTCAGGGGAGTCATGAAAGGATGTGCTGTGTGCTGTATGATATGTGTGTGCTTTTTACTCATCATCAGCAGCACAAACAAAGCCACTAGCGATGGAGGATGTTGCTTGTTGGTTATGAAATTTCCACTATCAAACCCGAATGGAAGCTTTATTGCCATGGTCCCATATATATATATATATCGCTCGTAAGAGCGGAGCTGCTAGCATGCCTTCACGTGCTGATATTGACCGGCTGCTGACGGGCTAGTAGTTTAGCTTTCAACTTGGACTCGAACTGAACCAGGCAGTATTCGGATGTTGATAAAGACAGGGAGAGAGAGAGCGCGCGCGGGACCATCGGTAAAGCGTATGTCTTTCCAAGAGGTACTTTAAAACCACACTACCATAAACTTCCTGTGAGTGGAATGGCGTAACTGAAGCCCCTCGACACACGCGCACACATAAACACGAACGCACGCAATCCTCTCTCGGTCTCGGTCTGCAACCAACAACATCGACGAGCGAACGAACGAGCGGGATTCCTTTTCCGTTTCCGGTGCTTGAGGCAATCACTGGGCTTGACTTCACAACGCCGCCTCCTGGCAAACGCGGCCCCATTCCAGGCCCCCGTTCGTCGAGCCAATTCACGCTGAATGCATCCAATGAATGGAGTTTCCAATGCCAGGGGGGAAATGGATCCGCACGAGCGGGGAGGAGGTGTAAAAACGGGAGAAACGCGATACAGACACACGCCAGAGAGAAGAGGAAGAAGCTCGGTGTTCTGTGGTCATTAGAATGATGTTTGCTTTTGCTCTATCCTGGCCATTGCATCTCGGAGCAATGAGTATGCCCGCATGCAAGCATGCAATTGCCAGGACAGTCGGGTTGCCCAGCAACCGGATGAGAACGCGGTGATGGTGGTTTCCAATTTCTTACCAACGGTCTCGATCTCACGATGGCTCTCAAGTGGTTTCCTGCGAGGAGCTTCGTTTATGTTCGTTCAGCAGATTGCTGGATTCTAATCACACTATTACGTTATCAGGAAAACTGCCCAATACAAACGATCATTTAGCCGGAAATGGCGCGCAGCGTGAGTGCAGGCATGTAACTCAGTTGAAAGTCGCTCAAAAAAGCCTCATTAGAAAATAGGAACTAAATGACGCTTTCAGTATACTCGCATCGCATCGAACGGAAAATAGATTGTTGACACGTTCACCATCCGTTAGTCCATCTGTCTGTCTCAACAAATCAGCAGAATTTGAAGGATGCGAACAGAAATGATGAAAAATGATGCGCCTGCCCTAGATGCCTGGAGTGGGTGCTACGGCACCTTCGTGGACCCTGTGAGAAACTGGTCAAGCACAAAACTGCCTGATGTTGGTCTAGCTCGGACACAAGATGATGCTAGCTGGCTAGCTGGTAAGGCAACACTTCCGACGCATCGCACCATCGGAGACCGGGCGCGGACTGGTTTCCGGTTCATTGAAAATTTAATATCCTTCCATCGCATTTCGCCCCCCCTTCTCGTGTGACGGCGGTCAGACGGATCCGACCGGCGAGACACAGGGAAGACACAATTCCCACGGGATGATACGCTTTTGCATTTGCCCCCCGCGGAACATCCCCCCTTCCCGGCACAGCTCCTACTAGCCATCTCTGGTCTGTACCTTTTTCCACGAAGAACAGAAAAGGCGTTGGAGTATACTCACGAACAGGACGCTAGACAGAGGAAGAGAAGGCAAGTGCAAGCTCCATTCAGCACGGAATTCATTTTTCTCCTTTTTTCCAACCTTCCAGCTAAACGAGGTGACGGAAGAGAATATCTTAGAATACAAGCACTGGGTTAGATAAATGTCCCTTGCACACCTTTTCCCAGTCCTGGTGTGCCTTTGCTATTGATTTGCAATCGCCCGAGACCTGTCTCTAGCAAACATCAAAATAAAACAGAAAACGAATCCCGAGGATCCCTGCTACCCAGTATTATTGTCCCGAGGGCATCATCATCATCATCATCATCATTCCCTTTCGCACAATGATTAGCTTCATTCTAGCAAACTGCAACGAAATGCCAAACAAAATCGATCACACTTTCTGCTGACGGAGTCCTCTCTTCCAACTCACTCTCCCCTCTAGGGACAACTGGTAGCAACAAGTCGCATTTGCTGTTTCGTTTAACCTTTTCCCTCCCGCGCCGTTGTCCGCTCCGTTCGCTTGCTATTTCTGAGCGCTCTAGCCACACGCCATCCGGCATTCGAATCCATCCGTTCGTGCCCTTTCGTGGCCTCGCTTCTTTCTTTTTTTCCAACCAACCAACCAACCAACCAACACCAACAACAGCTAGCGCAGCCCGGGGCAACCATTCTCACAGACATCAAGTATCCATGACAACCGGACAACCAAGAAAGGCCGCTGCTTATGGCGGCTTCCTTCAAAGTGAAACCCCTTTTTCCACCTTCGACGGTCGACGGAACGGTTGCTTTCGCTTCATTCTAGTTCAGAGGGAATCGTGATCGAAACGTCAAAAGCGGGGTTTGGTGTGCTTTTCAGTCCAAGTGGAATCCAAGCGATGGATTAGAAAGCAACGGAAAGAGAGAGAGAGAGAGAGAGAGAGAGAGCGAGAGAGATGGAAAAACGTTCCATTTTCTTAAAGTGTTCTACACTTTATTGACGACTATCTAGAGGACCAAGATTTGGCGAGGATTTCGATTAGACAGAGCTTTGGCGCAACTCTAGAATGTCCAGAGACTACTCGGCATCAGAAACCACAAACGTTCGTCGACATGGACGTTGAATTCCGATCAAAAACCCACAACAAACTCACCGAGACACCACCGCAAATCCCATTGTCGCTTGTACTTACTTGTTAGATCTGCACTCTGGCCTCCATCGCAGCAATCCATGTCCGTTGCCCGTCTCTAGCGGGCTCCATAAACTGCGTGCCCCTGTCGCCAGGAAGGAAGAAAGTGTAGCTCTTGGCTTTCCTCTCTCTTTTTCTCTCTCTCTCTCTCTCTCTTGCTCTTGGACCTCTGTTCCAGAAATGAGCCGGCTCGAAGGCTCCCGTCCTCGGTCCCGGACACCAGAACAACAGCGGATCACTCTTTTGATTGCCGGAAACGAAGGGATCTCCCGTGTTCCGTTCTGCTGCTCAATTTGTCTAATCTAACCACGTCCCACGACGGTTCGGTGGGATGAAGTTCCAGTGTCGGTATTTTTTTTTTTTATGTTTTCAGCTTCTTTCGGCACCTCCACCCTGGGCCCGTTCTCGAATTCCGATCGATCACTTTTCCGGGATCGAACCGTTTCTTCCTGGTGGGCACGCGATGGATACTTTACGATGGCGCACCGTGCGGGGTCAGGGGTCTGGGTTCTCTCTGGGATAAATCACAGACCGGACGATAATGTTTAGGTTTCTCCGGCTTGTCCGTTCGATAATACGTCGTCAGCTGACCTACCGCTCCTCCTCCGCTGGACCACTGGAGGGTTCAGGTCCGCGCGAATTCCTCGCACAGATTCCCGACGGACACGGGCACCGAAAAATGTAAATTATTGCGCTACGCCCGCTAACCGCACCCACAGCAGCGCCCCGATAGCGATGGATACAATTTGTCAATCCGTTTTTCCGACCCTTTTTGCCACCTTCCGTGTCTTCTACACCCTCCCTTCCCCCTCCCGGCCGGTAACTGGAAAGTTTCAATTCAAACAGTTTTCGCTTGCCTTTTTGGCTTCCGGCTTTCGCCCTCTCACAATTCGACCAATATGGGGCTTCGTTAGTCTCACGCAATGCTGGAGATACGGGGGGGGGGGACGTCGGAACGTCTCCCAAGAACAGAACCCGGCGCGAAGACACCGCAAAGCGATCGAACGTCACGTCTTGTGCTCCAATTTTCAAAACCAATTTCACGACAAGCTCCACAATTCCCGCTAACCAGGCCCGTTGTCTTCGTCAGCGAATCCGCAAAGTCAATTGAGTTAATTATAGAAACCTGTACTCCTGACGTGCTGTACTGTACTGGGCGTCACGTCGTAAAGTCTGTACCGTTTTGGTAAAAATTGTTTAGCGAAAAATGTTGACCTGCTCGCAACGTATTATAGTGGACCGTTGTTCCGTAGGTAAAAAGCTGTAGCATAAAAAATGTTCGACACCGGTACTGGACTCGGACAGGACCGTGGTCCGTGTAGTTGCCTAGTTTTTGATCAAAAAGATATCACAGACGAAGTGTAAGGACGTGCAGGACGCCGCACGCTGGTCTAATGTAGTCGCAGGCCGAGAAATTCGTCTCACACCAGGAACAACCTAACAGGGGACAGGGCACTTAGGGTGCTGTTTATAGATATGCCGCTATATGCTGTACACCAAGTATCTGCGCACCCTATACGGCGCTTACGCGAAAGCGTTGAAAACCATTTCAAGTCGAGGCTTAGTACTTAGTTACTGGTGATTCCATTTATACACAACAGAGACGGTACACGCTACCAGCGACACGATACACATTACACATCACATCACAATCAGAAGCACACAGACACTCACACGCGCTTAGCCACGCACTGAAGCAAAAGGAAAAGCCTCTCGCGTCCTTTTTGCCACTCTCAATTTCCCTCACGACGACGAATAGAAACCTGGAAAAATCTGGATTCAGGACGAGGGTACACAGTTGAGGTTAGAAAACCACCAGAAAGGAAGTGTCAAGTGCGATCGACAGCTCCGCACACACCACTAAAAGCTTCCACACGATCGCTAGGACGAGGAAGAAGAATATTTCAATCTTCAATCATCAAAAACCACACACACAAAGACACACGCGCACGCACACATGGCCGATGTCAATCAAACTCGATCAACCTGGTACTACTCTCTCTATTCGTGTTCTCGACATCTCCGGCTCCGGTTTTGCAAAATTGATTAGTTCTGTGATTGAAAATTGCACGACGGGTATGTCAACCCCCGTTTTTCACACATACCGGAAAAAAGGGGTCTGTGTGGCGGGGGGGACCGAGTGAGGTCAATCCCATTTCGGACCCAGTGCCACCACTAAGCCCCTCAGTAACGAACAAAGCAGCAAGGTTCAAGGTACACAGTCCGACAGAAAGAGACCCGGAGTGGTTGTTGCTTGGATTTTAATTCCAACGACGGAGAAGCCGTTATGCGTTCTGCCACCAAGTGGAGTTCTGTGCAGTTCCGTTTTCAATCCGCCTATTGTTCACTCACTCACCCATCTGCGCTGCTACACAATACGCCTGGGTGTCTTTCACGGGGGGGGTTGAAACAAAAATCCACGGAAAACAAAACCATAATTAAACGGTTGGCCCAGGAACCGGAATCGGAAGCCGGTGGTGGAAATATGGCCTTCAAAATGGGCATACCTCACGGGAACGGCGCGACAGTTGGAAGCGTTGCTGTTGTTATCCTAGGCTACGGCAATCACTAGCTACGTCAATCCTAGCTACGGAACCACTATTTTTGGACTGCTGCTGCTGCTGCTGCTCGAGCTGCACAAGCTGCTGCAACCTGCACTACGGTCCTGCGACACACGGGACAGGAGACGATGATGTAGTTTCGCGCGCGCATCTGCACAACAACTGGCGGCACCAGATGTCGACGACGACGACGACGACGATGCAACCGATGCAACCGAACCGAACACCGAATGGCCCTTCCCGCCACACCGACAGCGTGTCTTCTCGTTTTGCGATGCACACACCCCCGAGTGTCCACCACTCGGTTGGACGGTCTATACTACTGCACGGAGCTCCTCTGATTGCAGGGAATGGGACCGGTGGGTGTCTGGGTTCCGCACGGTACCACGGTTCCAGCGCGACTACTACGGTCCACCGTCCGGATGGTCGGATCTTTCGGTCACCGTCTTTTGGGCTGGTGGCGCGTTTGATAAGCGAACCAGCTTCACCACCACCTGCGCTTCCCTTCATCCTATTAAACACTCATCGGCTCACGCTATCATCAGGTGCCCGAAGCGCCTTAACGACGACCGCCTGTAGCTATGGACGGCACGAACGCGAACTCTGCACGCTCCGGGTTTGTTGATAAAACACCTAGCCGAAGGTCCTTTCGCCTCTCTCTCTCTCGTTCTGGCCGTTTAAAACACTCGCAATCGCGCATCTCTTTCTTCCGGAAGTAAACGGAATCGTCGCGACGCCCGAACCGAAAGTTCCGTCGCCTCGTGACCACGCGCTGAACAGGGATGAATGCAGCGCCTGCTGTGGTTAGAAAGGAACGACGAATGTTCGTTAAAAACTGAACGAAAGCTGCCACGAAAGCTGAGAAATCCAACGACGACGACAACGAGGACGACGCCGGATTCAACTGGTGGCGGTTGTCTGGCCATTCCACCGGGACCTGGCGCCTGGAGCGACCACGATGACGACGAGCTGACCAGCGCGATATGTTTGAAGGTGCCTTCAGGTTGGGAGCTCCGCAGTGGACGGCGTATCGTTGCGTTCGTCGCATTGTGAGCTCAGGACGATTCGGAGAGTTCCAAAAATAGCCACCAACCACCGACTCCTGCCTGTGTTCCGGGAAACGCACGTACGCCGGGACGCAGAGAATCGTATCCCGAGCTCGAACATAATGTACACCAACGGTTGTAGCCTGTTGTAATCGGAAGTGTAGTGTACAATGTACCGAGCGGGATTATTGAAAACGCACTCGGACATGCTGCCTGTTGTTGAGGATCAGAGATAACAGGTGCCCCAGGATACGATAGCCACCGGGTGTTCAATTATAACATGTTAATTTCGAATCACGATGCTGAAATCAGTGTTTTGAAAGCTAATTTTCTAAACAACAGATTATCTTTAAAGAGACAAACAAACAATACACAATTCCGATAAAGGATCCCATCCATTCCCTTCATTTAACATCCTCCATTTTGGAACACGAGCCCTCTTTAGGTCCCTCCACCCAAAAATTGTGGCTAGTCACATTGAATTACCTATCTCGGTACCACAACAAGAGTGCTGCAGAGCGAGCGAATTCCCGGAACAGCACCTCACTACTTCCAGGAACCTCAGCTTGATGACTTCCGATTCCGGTGACTGGCCAGACTCAAGTGGACAGGTGTACGGGCGTGTGTGGGAGCAGGACTTATCTTATTCCATCCTCGCACGCCACGTATCGTCCTTGCGCTCCGATACGAATGTGTTTTCCGGCAATTTATCATTCCGGCTCCGAGTTCCGAATTTCCACTCCTTCTCCCACTGACGCTCGCCAGTCATAAAACATCACAGAAAGGCACCCAAAGACGCACCGAACACCCCCTCTACCATCAAATCTTCTCTCAGGTCGGACAGTTTTCACAATTTTCCAAATTCGACCTCGACCAACCACCTCCTAAGCTCGCCTCTCTCCGGGAAGCGGGTGACGGTGCTCCAACAGGTGGTACGACGCGCTACAGGACGCTTTTCCAACCCCAGACAACCTTCGTACAAGCGCGCACACAGCCACATACGCCATGGGGTCGTATTTTGTGGAAACGAGATAAAACAAAAATCCATCCTCTCCCCCCCCCCCCCCTTTCCAGGACCGAAGGATTAGGTGGCACCCAACCGCCACTGACGACGATGATGATGATGATGTGGCGTTGGTGCGTTGCGTTGGGTTGGGAAAGGGGAAGTAAACACTCTTAACAGCTGTAACCGTTTACCGTCGGCTGGTTTCTGGTGCGTCGGCCTGGTCCTCCGTGCTGCCGAGCTGCCGAGCAACCTCCCGGCATGAATTATGTTTTCCGAAAAAACCACCGACACCATCGGTGACTACCAGCGGCGTGCCGTGCCTCGGCGCTTCGCCGATAAACCCATTAGGGTGGCGGCCGTAATGCTCCAACCGCACCGTATGTTCGTTCACTGCCAGGTGGTTCCTTCCATTTTCCGTGCTCCAGGGTGAAAAAAAAACCCGCACACCCCCCTGCCGAACCTTCCATCCTGCCTACGCTCTACTGTGGGAGGACTGGGACAGGACCAGGCCGCCGGATGGAGGCTGGTTGACTTCGATAACTGACAGGTGAACGAAGGTAATGGGCCGGAACGCGCACATCATACGGCGTACGAGGCCGTACCGCAATGAGCGCACAAGTGAACAGCCAACAACGTTTGCGAGCGATCTCTGTACGTTTTTGCTTATCATTCGGTTCTGGTTTTTCAATATTTGGACAATCGCGCAATCGCCACTTTGAGGATTTGATTTTTTGTCAAAGAAAGCAACGAAAGAAGTCGTTTAAAGACAGATCCACACAGACAGCTGCGGAATTTATCAGAATTCAGGACGTGGTGGTCCAGCTCTGTCTCTTGCGCTCCCTTTCCCTCCCTGTAGGGCCAACTGTGGAGTGTTAGCACAACAAAACTCGCACAACTTCCGCACCTGGCGTCTGGCGCGCGCGTAACACTCTGGTAAGCCGACTTTGGTCCGAAGCTCCGGGTTTGCGGTGGCCGCCTGTTGATGTTGAATGTTTTGATAAAAGCCCTCCAGAGGGGGGGGGGGAAGGGGGTGATACGAAATGCTGGTGCGCGATCCTGCTCGGTCCCTTGTGAGATGCACGAGAAGTGAGCATGTTTGCCTGGCAGCACCAACTCAGGGACAACTCAGGGGCTCCGGTACACGGTCCGCCGTTGTCGTTCTCCAGGGAGAACGCTTCATGAAGCAACAACAAACACACACGTAGGGCGTGCTGTGCTGTCGGGTCTCCCACAGCTAACCCAACCAACGTGGCCAACCGCCAGTGGGTTGGTGCGATTTTCCGGCTCAAGCACGCTGTAGCAAAATAGATTGGCCTGACGCCTTCCACCGTTGCTTGTCGCAGAAACATCCTTTCGGGCAAGTCTGAGCAAGGACTGGAAGGACTGGAAAGACCGGAGGGAAAGATACTCGAAACGATGTGCTACCAGCAGCACCAGTACAAAAAAGAGGACCATCATCTCGCTTAATTTCGGATGTTTAAGGGCAGAAGGCCGTACATGCCATGCCGACCAGCTGGCCACGCTGGCCGGAATCTTTCACCGCAATTCAGTGGCCGCATGACTGTTGCTGTTGCTGACGATCGCACCACAATTTGTGGGTGAGAGTTATAAAGCAAAGGGTTGTAATCCTAGCTCACTCACGATGTAATCCTCAATCGCATGACATCTGGTATCCGGGGCTCGGCCGCGTTCCTTTCCACGTGAATCAAAAAGCGAATCGCTTTCCTTTCTTTTTTTTTGTGTAAAACCCGGACCCGGTCAACGCCAACGGGCTCCTGAGCTTTATTGGAAAAGTTTTGCTTACTTGCATCACTTTGCAATGGTTTTGCGGGCAGCTACTGAAGGCTCGCTCGTGTCATAAGCCACAAAGAGTCCTGTGGACAGGGACGAGCCCACTTTCAAACCCACGATGGGACGGCCTTTCGTAATGGACTACTCATCATTCGTTCCGTCCGGACGAATATTTGTAGCTGGAAGCGCGTTAGCAGATCCATAATCAAACAACGGTTGCCCTGAGACTGAGGATGCTCGATAGCCTTATGGCCTAATGGTGGTTCGCAATCGTAAAACCGCCGTTCGAAACTCTTTTGTTTTGTTTTCATTTTGCAGCGTAATGCTTTTGATTGAGAGATTGAGAAATCGGGGGGGTGGAGTAATTGGTTTTCATTCATTCTCCGTGGCGGTTTCGCAGACACGAAGAGCGTGCGAAGCGTAAAAGCGTTTCCAAAGTTATCATTTCCATTCAGTTCGGTAATGGTAAAATGTGCTACGTAGGCAACACTTTCTGCAAATCTATAAACGCATAGATCATCACAATCAAAAAGCGCTCAAACGGTGATGTTGTAGCTGCCATTGCTTGAAAGTTTTTTATTTCACTTTCCAGGTTTATGGCTGATCCTGCAAATCCGTATCTTCTCAATAAACCACTCTACAATGTAGCGGGGTCAACGATGACGTCACGACATAATGAAGCAAAGCAGAAGCAAACATTCACTGCAAACACAGACATTCCGTTCGAATGTTATGCCCTCGGTTATCAACATGGCGCACGGAATGCTGCATGTGTCAGGTTTTATCCCTGGCCTTTGCATTGATATCATATGCAGCGCAGCGCACAAAGAGGCTCGTAACCAAACAATAGAATCTGGTATCAATAATGTGGCAGAGACTGCGGGATAATGGTTTTTGTTTCCGTTTTGCAACAACACACGAATAGTGAAGGACACTTAGCTGGCAGTGGCAGCCGCTAATGCTTGTTGCAACCAACGGAATACTCGGTAAATCCTTTTAAATTATTCATTTGTATCTCTTACCTACAGCCACATCGGTGTGCTTGATATTTTAGTTCGAAGGTTTTCCGATTAATCATCGTAATTCCATATCGACTACGAGACAATTAGTCTAACTCCAGCACTCACTCGTCGAACCACTGTCGATCACGATCAGTTATGCCTTTCATTCAGTGTCACGCAGTGAATCTTAATGTGTTATGATGTTACTCTTATTAGCAAACTAATAACCATCCCACAGCGATACGATACTCTCGGTCTCATTGCTCATTGTTCCCGATGGCACGCTGATATCCGTTATGTCGACAAATGGAACAGAACCTCACTGTCACTGGTCAGAGAGTGGTTAGCCGAAACCACATATCCCCACAGTCACCTACAGTCCCGGTGGTAGTATGTGCAACGATCCGTACATTCTAACGCCACACGCATTATGTCTTTAATACACCCAGCGAGGCAGCCGGAGCGAACCGGTGGCTTATCGCCGGTTCCGTAACATTGTCGACACGTCGGGAAACAACTATGCCCGGGCAGCAAGATGAATCAACGTGAGAGTGGTGAATGAAAATGTAATTTATTAAATCTTAAGTGGTTGCCGTTTCCCTCTTGAAGTAGAGGAGTGCTACTCGGTCTCGGTCCGGCTCTCGGCACGACACATTGTACACACTGAGCCGGCACAATTACAGTCGCTCGGTGCTCGGTTGCTTCCGCTGGCAATCCGGTCCGGTGTTTTCCACCAACACGAGCCCCGATGTTCCCATGTTTTATCCTTGCAAGCTTCTAGAGAGTAGTTTTGTGTACCATAATGGCACTATATGCATTAGAACTGGAGGAAAACTTTGGCAAATGTATAAACTCTACACTCCTCCACGCAGGGCCTTGATGACGCCGAATTGCACATTGTAGTTTACAGTTTGCAGCTACTGAGGCACAGATTGCAACTGGTTTGCACCATTTTAATTGGCCGAGTGAAACATTTTTGAAACAATGAAACTGAGATTGAATGTTCAGAAAGCGAATGTTTGTTTTTTTTTCGTTTGAAATAAAATCACCACCAACGTATTTTACTTAATTTCTTACAAAAAGATTAAGTTTGGAATACTTGAATCCTTGGATTACGTAATTGGATAATAATCTCCCTAAATTAATGAGATTTTTTGTACTGACTACTACTCATGAAATTTGAAGAAATGATCTGTTCTGAAAAAAAATATAAATTTTACATGGCAAAGCCTCATAATGGCTCATATCGACAAATTGCTTGCAAAGAAATATTCTCTTCGAAGACCGCACCTCCAGTTGAAGGAAAACTATTAAAACATAATGAGCATGAGTATGATTTTCTGATAAAAAATTGGAATAGAGGAACTTTTTTTTATTTAATTAACGGAACAGCATAAAGTTAATCTTACCAAAAAACATCCTGATCTATTAATGTTTTATACAAAACTATAACTATTACAAAACTGAGTATTACACGAAGCTTTACCTACAAATTATAAAATAAGAAACACCACACTTTTCCACTCTTTTGTGGTACCACTGTTGCTGCATCAACATTTTGAACCTGAAACCCTTCTCCTCACATTTTCCAACGGAGTTGATTCTGGTGCTGCGGTTCTCTTGTTGCTGGATGTGAAGGCATTCGGAGCTTTTATTTAGCCGGGACACAGCGCGATATATCAATAACGTCGGTCAATATATCAATAACAGCGGTCAATAACTCCGGTGCGCTTTTAAATTGAAGCCAGCTTCAATGCACCACAAACTCCCTTTAGAAAGTTGGGCAGGAGAAACTTGACGAAATCATGGTTTTATATTTAAAAAATCCTTTCAAAGGAACATTTCCTTTTCATTTATACATAAACTATACATAAAATCACATTTTCACTACTTATACTGCACAATACTACCATGAATCAAGAGCCGACTAGAGTTCCAAAGCCACAGACAGTAAACGCGGAAAAAGCATCGTGCTTAAACCCAACGCGCTCGGGACCGGTCCAACCGAGGCACCATCATCGGCATCGCGCCATTCACCGGTCGCCACTCAAAGAGGCAAGCTCGAGGAGAGATCGTCAGCGATCGTGTGCTCGGTGAAACGTGCGTTAAATCATAAGTGTACAACATTCCCTTCGTGAGCTAGAGTTAGAAATTCCATTTCAAAGTCTCACAAGAAATTTATTCTCTCCATTTCGGTGATTCGGTGGCTTTGGAGTTTAGTTATCAGACTGAAATTTATGTGAGACCGTGTGCGTGCTGTGAATGTGTGTGCTCGAGACGGCTCGAGAACCGTTTAATGCTTGGATTCGTTCAACAAATGATCACCATGAGCTGGTTTCCGACTCGTTGTGTCTGCAGTGTCTGCCGTGCCGGTCGTCGTTAGCCCTGTTGTTGGCTTTTATAGAGAGCCCCATGCTGTGATCAGTGATTCGTGGCCCAAAGGTTGCGTGAATCTCGCCGAGATCGCCCGTACAAGAGAGAAACAAACCGTGTTTTTCCAGCACAAAGGCGTCTTTTACGATCACCACGAATCCATGCAATGTGCAAAAATGCAATGTTTCGCTAAAAACCGTGCAGATCCATCATTGGACCGCTGGCTGTCTGATAACCGATTGATTGCTGCTGTAAAACCAAACTTCAAACTCTTTCCAATACAATCTACACCATCTCTTACACAACATTGTAACACTACAAGCGTTCCAGCGTCTTGACAATTCCCGGGATGGCCACGCTGACTTATGAGCATTAAATCATCCCCGCGCGACCAGCACACCGATCGAACGAACGAACGACCATTCCGGTTTACCGTTGCGCAGAGGTCAGCGCAGTAAAATTCCAAACCGAAAGCCCCCGTCCACGACGGGAATCCATCGACAGCAACGCCTCGCCTCGCCACGCCACGCCACGCCATCTTCCATGGACACGCGCGGCCACTAATGGCGGATGGAGGGTGCGCGAAGCGTGAGAAACGTGAGAAGTGACCGACCGCAATAGAAAAGCTTCTTCTACCGTTGACACCTTTTTTACCATCCCGCGATGGATGATAGATGAAATCGAGAAAGAGGGTGAAAGATCCGATAACACCGCACCGCAAACCCCCCCCCCCCACCCACCCCCCTCGCCGATAAGTGAAGTGAACAGAAGCGTTTACCATCCTCTCTCTCTCTCTCTCTCTCTCTCTCTCTCTCGCTCTCCGTCTCTGTGCGCAATAAGGAAAAGTGCCCCTCGCCAAAAAGGTGGTGTCGCCGTCGCCATCGTTGCCTTTTAGCACTCCTTTCCTCGCCGCCTTTCCCGTCCAGTACCGGCTATCGGGCGGCACTGGCACCGGACGGTTAAGATCTCAATTTCACTCCGTTCCGAGCCGACAGCGTTTGGAAAAAACGGCCACCACCGCCGACCATCACACGATACCGATGCCGATGCTGGTGCAAGGTGTTTTCACTTTACAACAACTCCTATATGCCTCCACCTTCTGCTCCTCCTGCTCGTCCTCCTCCATTCGTTCCTTGTGGCCATCGGGAGGCCAACGTATCACCATATCGAGCCCGGCCGGCTGATGCGTTTTCTCTTATCGTTCGGGACCGGGTTTGGATTGGATTTTACTTTTTTTTACCACCCCGCAACAAACAGGGTGGGCCCCCTCTTCCCCTACCCTCTGTGCGTCAAGATGACCCAGCGGAATTCCTCGGTGGAGAGAAAAAGTTTTTCCAATCCCCTCCCCGAAAACGACCAGAGACGCATGGGCGCTTGTTGTGTGGCTTTCTCAGCAGATCGCTTGCCGGGCAGTTAATGATGCGTGCGAGATGAGCTCAAATCTGTTGTTCCAACGTCTAAAACAATAATCAGCAACAATGTAACACTCGCCATCGCCAGTCCAAGCAGGCCAAGTACGGGCAAAACGCATTCTAAGGCCAGCCTACTAGGTGCCCTCTCTTGCTGCCGCAAATCCAACCCAATTACATCAACAGCGGGTGCTCCTCGGGAGTTAAAAGGTCTTAAAGATTTGGATTTTGACCCACGATCATTTCGATCATTTTGCTCTAATTAACCACCACAATACCGCGATCATCATCGCCGCGGGAGAATTGGCTCCATCGTTCAAGGCTCAAGGTCGGTTGCGTTTGCGCACCTGCGCGCACCGAACCTCACCGGCTGGCACCGCTAGGTTCGATCAACTCGAGAGAAAACTTGTAAATCGATTTTATTAACCATTTTTACCAGCCTGGTTTCAGCTCCATTGGTGTTTTTCGAATATATATTTTTTTTTCTTTATTGCTGTCCGCCTCGCAACACGTTGCGTCTGCCAACTCCAGACCATGGTGTGTCTGTTTGTGGTTGTAGGATTACCGTGTACAAGCGGTGTACCGGTGGTTGAACGGGATAAAACCCGACGCAGACTGACGAAAGCCAGTGATTCGCACCGAGGTCGAGGCCGGATACGTGAGTCAAGTATGGCGATGGACATGGACGGACATAAACCGTCCGTCTAGCGGCGTCTCGCGCCGGCTGACTAACTGACGCATCGTCGAATCAGCACCGGAAGTGGTCAATAGTGGCCACAGCCAGCACAGCTCGAGACACTTGACAACGTGTGCGGCAGATTAGACAAAGCCCTCTTCCTCGGTCAACGGTGGCCGGAATTGGGGAGATGGGAATTGAATAAAATTATTCCAGACACAGAACCCACAGAGGCACACGAAACACGTCACAACAACAATGACGCGGAGCGGAGCGCTCCAAAGCGGGATGATCAACGAGATAAACAATTGCTTAAATTAACTAATTGGTGTGCTTGGTTCGCGCAAAACCACGGCATCAATCCGTGGCCCAAGCGAGTCACGGGACCGATCTTTGTCACCGAAAACCAGTGGCCATTGACACCGGTTTTGGTTCCGGCTTCCGGAATTACACACGCAGAAAAAAAACCTATGCAAAACCACGGATGGATGGTCATGAATTGGAGCATTTGAAGTACCTTTTCCAACACGACACTTCAAGCAACAAATGGTTGAATTCGGTTGAATTCTTGTGGCCAACAATCTGGTTGTCTGTGCTATTCCGCGCAGCTCATTGTCAGAATCTCAGTAGAAAGCGACAACAAGCGAGCCACACAGATTGAGAGCGAGAGAGAGACGCTTGAGGTTTGTTTAAACTTCTGTTTAACATTCTATCCAACCCTTTTCCTCTGCTGGTCCAGGGGCCACTGGAATGGTCCATCGGAATGAGTATTCAGATAAGATTCTTGACAACACATCCTACGCCACGGATTGCCTCCTTCATCAGCGTCGTGGTCGTTGGAACGCTTTTCACCTCGCACGATGATCCACGAAAGGCCATTCTCCTCACAAACACCCCCGTGCCCCCCCCGGGACTGCTTTCTTCTCTCGTCGTTTCGTCGAAATGGTCACCGCCAGCTAGCAGCAACAACAGCTTCCTCGGCTCGGTTGCGCACCGCAGGCATAAGGAAGCACCGCACGAGCAGATGCTTTCGGAACCGGTTTTTTGGGAGACGATCCAGGCCGGGCAGGACCCGGGCTAGCCGGGCGACCGGACTCGCACCTTGTTTTGTTTGGCGGTGGCGGCATTTCGCCTTCACGCCAGTCCGGTTCGCCAGACCAGAGGTTTCGTTTCGGGTTTGTTGTTCTGTTTGGTTCTTCGCGACTCGCAGTGTTCTGTGGCCGCCACGGTCTGTGTTCTTGTGCCTTTTCCGTTCGATCCGTTCCATTCCGACGACTTATTGCACACAGACACACGCACGCATTGGTGACCAACGACGACAACGACGGCAAGTGCGGCATCACCTTCCACGATCCGGAACGCGATCGTCGGTGCGCGCGCTCACAGCTTCCGCGAGGGTGATCGAGCCCGACCTATCCACCGGTGGATTTTCGTGTCTCTGTATGTGTGTTTGGTTGTGTCTTGTCTTCATTTCTTATGCTTTAGCGCGAGCGTGCGTCCCTATGTGTCTGTGTGTTTATAATGGAGAGAGCGTCTTCAGCGAAAGATCAGATCGCGTCCTCGACTGGCTCCACGGAAACCTCCGCGTGTATGTGTTTGCGTTTGTTTCCCCTGAACACAAAGTGCGAACGATGAATGCTGACCAAAGGCCGGCCAGACCGAAAACAGCCAGAAAGCCAACACCAAAACCGGGACCTGGACCTGGACCTGGCCAACCTGGCCAGCTTGTGCACGCGCATCATTTTCGATGGAATGTACACGGATCGCCTCCATCGGCTCGTCACGCAGCACCCAGTGTTTGCATTATGCATTAGCTTTCCGCCGGGATCTCGGGAGTTTGATTTGGAATGTCGCTGTCGCTGCCTCGGTGACGCCACTCGGTGACGGCCTCATGGTGTCGTCATTCATTGCATTTCATTGCATTTCCTTTCGTTTTGTTGTACGAGTACGCACGCCCTGGACCATGGAGTAATGGGATCCACTACCCTCGTCGCCATTACGCTATCGGTTACACTCCCCCCCCCCCCCCCAGGGGGGGGTGCGAGAAGGAATTTTAATGAAATTTGCCACCTCGGTATCGCAGTAGCCTCTCGTGGCGCCGCTACTTCGCTGCATTAATCAAAAACCAACCTTCGCCAGGCCTCCTGTGATTTGTCACTCGGTGCGCTCGCTCCTGGACTCCTCCGGTCACCGGAACACAGTAACTACTTTCGAGGGGTCTTGAAATCGAGAAGCTTGTCGCCCGGGCCGGACCGTGGGCCAGGCAACACCCGGATATGCGATCGATATCCGACGCGTCCCGATGACGAGCCAAGTGTTTGCCAGCTTTTGTTGGCAAAATCAAATACAACCGACTTACGCAGACGCACTTTCCATTTTTTTTCTTTCTTCCTCTTGTGGCTGTCTCTTGAGTCGCACGATCCGTGGAAAGTCCCTCCCGTGGATGCGAAACATTTGCAAACATTTCATCCTCCCCGAGATCGCGCGATCGCTCACGGCGACGACAAATTTAGCGCTGATGACACATGGCCGCATTGCACCGCGTTTGCGCCATTTATTCACGTTGACGATCACGTCAACACCTTGGCCTCGTCACACGGCTACGTCAGGTCGCTTTCAGGAGGATGAGTGTTTTGTGTTTTGTGCGATGGCCATCGTACGACGTTGCGCACCGAAATGGGTGCAGTTGTCCTCCGCGAGACCGAACACGACCCTGAACGTTTGAGCAAAATGGACGAGCGTGGGCCAAGTAGGGCGAATCCGCCATGATTCGCCGCAGTGATTCACCCTCTACCCCTATATTCAAATGCAAGGCTATTCGTGTTCCTTTTTTCGCAGTAAGGTCAGATCCTGGATCCGGTTCGGTGAAGGAGATTCGTTTTTTTTTTGCAAAACTCGTTTCATTCATTCAACAACTGGACGGCAGCATGGGCATGTACGACTGCATGTTTCAGTGTTCATTTGGTGGTCTGGTTGGGCAACATATCGTACCCTCAGCGCACTAGACCAGCGGAGCATTATCTCTCTTCTGCTGCGCTGCGCTACTCGGCCCAAAACAAACCATGCACCGCCAGCCCTTTAATGAGTCCATTCACCGTCCTCCCCGTCGTCGATGTGTCGTCTCCTTTTCACCCCGTCCGCTGGCACGTTATCTAACTGCCACCTGCGCCCTGCAACAAATTGCACTCCCGCAGAACAGCAACAACAAGCGCTTAGAAGCAACAACAACGGCATGGCGTGGCATGGTATGGCCAGCGTCTGGTCTGGTCTCCGGCACGCAAGCCACACAACCAATCGGCACCACGGTGGTTCTTCTCTGCCTGTCGCTCTTACGCCGGTGCGGCCGGTTTCACTTTTTTCGTTCAACCACAACGTCGGCCGCGTGTGCGTGCGCTCTCCAGGTGCGTGCATGTGTGTGCCCGTCGATGGGTCGAGACCAGATCCGATTCCGAACCACTTTCGTAACGAACCCGTTTACCCCATGGGCCTCCGCAGCACCGTGCCCCTTTTTGCCGTTTTCCCCTCCAGCCAGCGGTTGGAAGCGGTTGCCTTTCCAACCGACGACTGACCTGCGTAGCGTGCCGCCTGCTACGATCCGATCCGATCGCCATAACCAGGATGGCCATGGTTTGCACTGGTTTAAGCTGATTGGCTTTTGGCTTTGGCTGGTTGGCTGGCCACAACTTTCCTCGCCAACGCCAACGGCGATGACTTCCTCGTTCAGAAGTGGGAACTCTCGCGGTCTGCGCTGTGCCGGAGGTTGTACAACCGTCAACCCGTCGTCGTGGTGGAAAGCTCAAAGTCGCGAGCTTTATTGTTATTGGTTGGGATCGATCGGCCGGACCATATCCCGTGGGTCCGATTCCGATCCGTTTCTCACCATCAATCGTCGCGCCATCGTCGTGGCCATCATCATCAGTGAATGCGTGGCTCATTTTCTCATGCCGGCCGTAATTAAAGGCGGAAGTTTTGGATTTTTCTTCATTTTTTAACCGGAGATTTTTCTTTGTGGTTGTTTTGTTTTTCCTGTTTTTTCCTTTGTGGGTTTGTGATCAAATTACCATTCGCTCGAAAGGGAAGGGAAGAAAAACAATAAATGGCCGGTGGAAAATCGCACGATCGCAGACTCTGTCGCAGACGCTATTGTCCAGATGATCACCCTGCTATACGGGGGGGGCGCTGTTACCGGAGAGTAATATCGTCATCAACGGATGGTCGCCGGTCCGGTTTTAGAATTAGAAGCCACGGCACCAGCACCGGTTATTGGTGATCGTGGCGATGGATCATCGGGCCCACCGGGTAAGCTGGTAATTTATGAACGGGTTCTACGCTAGACCTTCAAACCGGAGCCGGAATGATTATCCTGGCTGGTAATAGGGGCCCAACCGATCGTCGCTTCTACCCGGCCATTAGCTGGCACGAGCTCGCCCACCAATAATCGACGACCTGCGGCGACGACATTTTCACGTTTCACGTGTTGTAAATGTCAATCGAGCATCAGAGCGTCGCGAGCGCGCTCGGTGGTGAGTTACCAAGCGATTGTGCTGTGATGGGATGTGCTGTCGGTTGCACTTTACCATTGGCCGTTGCAATTATGCTGCAACCGAGAGATTGTCCATTGTGGTGGCAACAGCAGACCTCGTGGCGCATCTTGCGCGCTCACAGGTTGTTCCTTAGGCTGCCCCCGGGCCAACCAGAATGCCAACGGCTCGTACAGGGCCTTCAAGTGCTCGTGAGCTGTGAGGGAGTTTATTTCCTTCGAGTACAAATGGGTCATTGTCAGCTCAGAGCGACGGCGAAAGGCTTTACCGGTCGATTTTAGAGCGGACGATAGGTTTATGCAACGAAAGTGATTTCTTTCTGAGCGAATTCCTCATCAAAATCAGCCTAAAAAACCGATTGGATTGCAGATCGATCGCCGTTATTCGATTGCTCTCTAGTTATTCAACAGAGCAACGAAAGACTTCAACGCGCGAACAAGCGACGAACTGGCAAATGCTGTTCCTCTACAATATTTTCTCTCTCTCTCTCTCTCTCTCTCTCTCTCTCTCACTCTCTCAAAAAAAACAAAAGCAACACAAATCGTCCCAGAACGAGTCATCCGTACCATCCGAATGCCAAGTGCCAAGATGCACCATGACATACACGCCAGCCTCCCTCTCTCTCTCTCTCCCTGCCCTCCCAGGCACTATTATGTGCAAATGAGCGTAAATCATGGATCTGCTCGATTGGCAGAGAAAGAATGGCACTCCGACGGTCTTGGAGTTTTGACCTGAATCCATTGTTTACCGGCACTACGATCACTCGTCCGCCTGCTCGCGTGTGTTCATCTGTTTGTGTGCACGGCCCTTTAAACTTATCTGCGTATCATGGCGGTGGCGCCACATCGGACCGAACCGGAATGCAAATAATTGCAACCGATCGAACGGAGCGGAGTACCTCGATTATGCAACTCCGACTCGTGTGCCCACACACGCGTGCACCGATCGGGATTTGTGCGATTGCGTTGCGATTACTCATCGATCGCTCATAAATTACCCTTTTTACCTTTTAGCCGCACGTGTGTCGGATTGAGCATTACCATCTTATCTCGTACCGGGTCGCAGCCGCATTTCCGCGATCACTTCACGTACTTTCCAGGCGTTTGAGGTGGCCACGAGCGGCGGCAAGCGAGAGAAGAAAAAAAACCCACCGCACGATGAAACAGCCTAAGGTACGCTGTACGGCCTTGTGACGCATCCGTGGCGCAGAGTGCGCCCCTCCCCCCAAAAACCCATCCTCCTTGAGCGGCGTTACAAGATCGAGGGAGGGAGGGAGAGGTGTTCGTTGCCCGGGTTTTGTTCGGTGCAACCCAAAACACGCCGCGATCGCGACGACGACACAGTTATGCTTCATCATCGGGACGGATCGGACACAGCGCCGGACAACACAGTACGCCATTTGTGGGTTTTTTTTTGGTTTTTGGTTTGTTTTGCGTACCACTCCACCTCCTGATCATCCTGGTGCTGATTTCATTAACATATCCACATATCGTGGTGGCTTTTATTAGCACAGGGCTAACCACGTGTTTCTCACATTGTTTTCCCTTCTAGCAGTAAAAAAAACTCGAGGCTCCCCCACGACGCCAGTGGATCGTTGGACAGCGTGCCAGTGACAGAAATGGAGGAAATGACAATCGTGTAGTGCGACGCCGTTAATGCGTGGATGCGTACACAGTGGATAGTTCCATGTTTTAAGACCCTAGTTTTGTTTTGAAATTTCTTAAACGCATCCGTGCCAACCGTGAGAGGGGTGAAAAGGGTTGCGCCAGTCGGTGTGTTTGTGGTGGAATAAAAAGTGAACAGAAAAGAAAAACCACCGTGCGGCTCCAAGTGATGCAGCAGCTTGATCTCACGCAGCGATGACGATGATCGAAAGTGAATTGAAGCAAACGAAGTGAAGTGCAAACGGCAAACGCAAAATCCAATCAAAGCGCGCCTCGTAATTGTGATTGTTTGTGACTGGGAAACGAAGAAGAATCGAAACACCGCCAGGTCAGTGGTGCAAAGCGGGAGAGAAGTGCGCATCCCGCGAAGTGGTGCATGATTGATCGCAGATCGCAGTGCTGACCAGACGCAGTGGTGACGTTAAAGAAGATGGGCTCCGACTCACGGACCCGATCTCCGGTGCTTGTCGGTGTCTGCGGGATTAGTCTGCTGATGTTGATGCTGCAGTGCTGCTGGCTGGTCCACGCGCAAGATGTTACCGGTAAGTAAACTACCGGGGGGGGGGGGGGATCCCGCTTAACTAATCTAATTAACAAATGACTAATTAATCAGCAGCGATTAGAGAGAGTGATTCAGATGGAGATGAGCGTGAACTGTGCCGTTAATAGATTGGAGGGAAAAAAAGCAAAAGAAAAATGATTTCATTTCATCGCGCATACAGTCATTGCGTCACCGGAAAGCTACCGAAATCACGTCACGGCCCGGTGCCAGCGGTGGTGGTGGTGCTAGTAGAAATTCCACTTTTCCCCAAGCTCCATTTTGTGAAAGCGCTCTATGCTTTCTCCGCTGTTGTGTGTCTCGATATGGAACCGGTATACCGGTGATGTGTGTCGTGTGGTCGTTGATCGTGGACCAAAAACCACGATAGAATGCCATGTGCCACGCCGTTCGCCGCTGATCACTGACAGTGTGCACAGGCAGACCGCCGAGAGTTCACACAAATAGGAAACAAACAACCAAATGATCTCACCGGTGGCTCGTGTGTACGATCTCTGCGTAGAGATTGCTGATGCTCGATGATGAAATGAAATTATTTGGTGGCTGTTAGGGGAAAACCCCGCTTTTCATTCTGTCTGACCAAATGGGCTACGGCTTCGATCGATCTGAGTTGATGGTGCCGTGCCTTAACGAGCGTCTTTTTTCGTAAATGGCCTTCAACCATTTCGATAGAACATAATTACACTGGGCCATTCGCCGTCGCGTCGCGTCCTAATCGATCGACGGCCATTCGGATCCGAAGGACGCACGAAGATGGTTGGTTGGTAAACAACTGCTTTTGCTCCAGCGTATTGCCGGGGTACGGCATGTCCGGCACCGCTGACAATTGATGCTGATGCGCAGCTACAGGTAGCACGATGGCGACGGCGGACCACCAGCAATGGCGGCGACGCCAGCACCTAATGAAGCAATCACGGGCTACCAAGTTGTCCCAGTTTTGTGTCGCCGGACCGTACGGACACTTGACGGTTGAGGGGCTGCGTTAGCGAAACTAAAATCTAAAAAGGGGAAAAAAAGGAAAGTACACCACCGACCGATCGAAGAAGTGACTCTAGAGAATCAAACCGGGCCGGAGAGACCGGTCACACATCTAGACCGGTGAGTGGAAACAGGTTCCTGCCTCAAGAGAGACCACCAAGCGGCCAATTCTTGCTTGCAGAATACTCGATAAAACTAATCATCGTGATCGCTCCACACTAACGTGAACGTCACCAACCGGGGGGGCTGTAAATGTGGGCCAACAGCAGCAGATGCCGCCATGAGTGTTGCTACTAAAATGTGTTGCTTTCGTCCCCTTCTTCACAGAGTTTCCATCAAGCACCACCACCACCTCCTCCAGTGGCACCGGTGAGACGAGCACACTGGGCAACTCGATTGAAAGCACGGAAGCGACCACCATCACCATCACCAGCACCACGATCGTGCCAGACTCCAGTCTGGAGGTGTTACCGTTGACCGCGAAACCCAACACCCCGACGGAGCTCCCGGAATCCCGGTTGGCACCGAGCCAGACCGAAGCTGACTCATCGGCCACGTCGGAGGAAGTGTCCAGCAAGACGACATCATCGCCCGAACAACTGCTGGAGGTCAAGAGTAACGGCACCATCATCACCAGCACCACCACCACCACCACCGGTCAACCAGAGACCACCGCTGATGAGCTGGCATCAACGGTCAGCGATCAGACAACCCAACCCCCAACAACAACAACAACGGCCGAGGCGACGACGACGATCGTGCCCATTGCCACGTCCAAACCGGTTCCCATTCTGCACGTCAAATCGGCGGAAGAGGAAGCAAACGATCGAGACGGTACGAATCCCCCCTCGATACTGAACCACTTCCTACCGAGCGGTGAAAGCTCGTCCGAGGAGCTGCTCAAGATGAGCGACGTACGTGTTGCGTCGGCGGAAGTGCCGCGTGGCCGTGCGATTAGCTTTGGGCCCGCCGAACCGATTAACTTCGTGACCGCACCCAACCTGGTCACCACGACACCGAAGCCCGAAACGAAAGAACCACCAGCGCCGTCCGCACCGTTCGATGACCTCAGTAACATTAGCATGGAGTCCACGTCCGGTGATGACGATGATGGCGTGAATCGGCGCCCAGCAGACCACCAGACCGCCGAGCGTGGAACACCGGTCCGGATGGTGCCGGGAGGTGAGGATGGAACCGCGGTCACACCGAGTGGCGACGGTGGCGAATGCATCTTCAATGGCATCGAATACAAGGTAAGCATTTGGTGGAGCATGAATTTCATTGCAGCAGCGTTACATCCGCCGAGCGAGGGCCACACTGGGATAAGCGGAATTGATAGAGCTTGCGCCACGACCGACCGTGTGGCCCTTTAGAACGGCATTGTTCTCTTCTGTTTGGTGAAAATTTATGACCTGGAACTGGTCGCTTGGCAATCATAGCGCGTGTGTGATGTCCACGGCCCATCTCCCGTGCGTGGAGGTTTCGTAATTAAAAAGTGTGCTTCCAATTGTGGGTAACTATAATGTAGGTCACAGGGTTGGAGCATAAAGATTGCTGGGAAGTCGGCAAACTGCACGGTTACAGACCGGAGATGATCGCGCGAACCGTGGCGCACCTTGACGCGGCCAACCTCTCAACATTCTCAACCTTCACGTCACTTGAAGTGTTGAACCAGTTGAACCCAAGACAGCATCACATACACGAGCAAAGGCGCGCTCGCACTCGCGATGCGTAATGCGATTTTCTGTAATTTTCCTCCCCAGCCCCCCTTGGCCATCTCTTCTGGTGCTCCCATTGTCTTCTGCTGTTGCTGCTGGCGGTGGAGACTTTAGAGGTGGCTCATCATTGAGGCGCACACTCCGCTTATGCAATGCAATGCGAGCAATGTGCACGCACGCACCTCAATCGAAGAAGAATCGAAGCAAAAACACTCCACGTGACCAAAAGGGAATGCAGAAGCTGAAGCTGCTGCTGCTGCTGCTGCTGTGTCTGTGTCAGCCTTTGGAAGGAAAGTGGGTCAGCATTGGAAAGGGTAACTTGAATGCGTCGGTAGCAGCAGCGATCGAATGGAAAGTAATGTAGCTCAACGCGCTCGTTGAGCCCTACAACTATGTGAGCGCCATAGTTGCTGTCCTTGAACTCCGTGGCGTTTGCCGTGGAGTGCCGTGCTGTGCGACTTGCGATTAGACTAGACCCTGGACCGGTTAGGACTAAGGGCGAGGAAGCGAGGGCATCTCAGAGGGTTCCAACCGTGGTCCAATCGGTTACGCGTGAGGGAATCTTGTGCCTTTTTTTCTGGCGACACGGGAATTTGGGAACCTCCAAGGTATTAATGAATAAGTTATCTCCCCCCCAAAAACCCCTGGGAAAGGGGCCAAAAGGGGGCGGGTTACGCATGGAGTGTTTTGGATTAACTCATCGTTTGGTCATGGGATGGTGAGCAGGAACAATTAGGGAAAACACATTTGGCAGCGGCGGCATTCGGGGAATCATGTTTCGTAGTGGAATGGATTATGCGTCTGATAAGCACTCGCGGGTGCTGGAATGCTAGAATGATGCTAGCGCTTCTTGGAGGTAGTTGTCACTTCGGACCAGAGTTTGGAACGGATTAGATTGCCTATGGCATAGACATCTGTTGTAGATACGCGAAGCGATTTTGTTCAAGTTCAGTTGAAAAATGTCTAGAGTTCGAGAGTCGTTTTTTGAGATTCTCCAATCTTTTCCAATTTTCTACAACAGTTAATTCATTTTGTGTCTTTTCCGGCTGACGACCTGGGCACCAATAAATCCTGAAATAAATCCTATGCCCACCAAGTTGAAGAAACCGTTTGCACTTTTGTTTGATTTGTTGCGGAAATCGCAACAAGCATTTCCATTTTCAATCTCATTTAGCAGACTCGCAGGCTTTTACCAAATTTGACTGAAAAAGGAAAACTCGGTAGAGTGTTGGTCGATTTTTACCGTTTCTACAAAGTCACAATTAATAGTTGAAATTTTCATTGCAAAAAATGCAAAGCAAAACTGCAGAGTTTTTTCAACAGTTGTGCAAACTAGTCACTTTTAACAGATAGACTCTTGGAATAGGGCCCTATCTGTGGGTAAACTGGATGTACTAGATCCACTTAGTGTCCTTCTCGAAGGTGCGTAGCTCGTAAACGGTCCCTAGTGGCATCCTTCACACAAAAACTGGTTTCCAAACGAACAACGTTCGAACAACCACAAGTCGTTCGTTCGCTCATCGTGGGTCCATTTTTGGTCATGATTCATGATGCACTAACAAGTAGAACGCTCTCTCGCTGTCGGTGTGCATGTTAAGCAGTTCGTCACCATCATCATCATCATCATCATCATTCAAACCATCGGGGACCGTGTCCACCAAAATGGAGAAATCCCACGCCAGGGCTTTGCATCGTGTGAACCTCCACCGTGCTGTTGCTGATGGCAAATGAAGAAGCGGATCTAGTTGCAGGACTGCCCTGCCCGAGATTCATATTTTACAACGCCACAGCCGCAAACAGACTCTCATGGCCCACGCAACGATTGATCGATCTCGGAGAGCTCGTGAGAAAATCGAACCAATTCGGACCGGCAACCGTCACGCTACTCCATTTCGCTTTCGTAGCTCACGTTGGCCAGTCTTGTGTTTCGCAAGAATGAAGCATGAAGCCAGCTTTGTGCCCTGACATCGGTCCACTATAGAACACTTTAACCAGGAGGTTAAATGTACCTCATCTTCTGCTACGCAAACGCTAGTAAGTCGTGCAGCACGCTCACCTGCACGGATGATAATGGGATTTTGGATCGAACGATCGAGTTCAGCAATCCTCATGTACTCGCGGCCAGCCAAGCAACTATCACTTTCCGGAGCAAACATAAACACAATGATGATCTCGATCGTGCTTGAAGCCACAGCTTATGACGCATTCCAATTTCTTGTTTTGAATCTGTTTCCCCAGGCGAACGCCACGGTAGACAAGGGTTGCGACGAGCGGTGTCACTGCGAGGAGGACGGTAAATGGCGCTGTGAACCCCGCTGTGGCCGACCGTTCGTGAAGCGTGGCAAGACGGTGGTGATGGGAGCCGGTTGCTACGAAGCGCCCTCGAAGACGGACGAATGCTGTGCCACGCTCATCTGCCCCTCGGAGCGCCTCATGGCCGATGGAACTGGTGGTAGGTTTTTGAGGACCAATTGCCCGGTGGTGGTGGTTATGGTGGTTATCTAATGCAGGCCACTCCAACACGGAAACCCAACACGGAGCCAATATGCATAACCGCCCGGGCCCGCTCGCTGGCGCGTCGACACTAACTGCAATTGCGAGCAATTTCGCGAGCGAGCGCCTGGCGGTTACATCATGGCCACTGCCGTTTGGTTTCCCGTTTTAAAATTACCCACAAACCAGACAAGAAGCATCACCAACGGGCACTAATTCTGATTCACTTTCCCCCGGTCAACCCAGAACCAACCAACAGTCCATTTTCCGAGGAATCGACGACGACGACGACAACAGCGAAAGCGATCGTCACGGGCTGCATCTACCGGAACCACTCGTACGGTGTGAACGAACGGTTGGAGGTGGGCTGTGACCAGATCTGTACCTGTACGGGCGAAGGGGAGATGGAGTGTGTGGCCCGGTGTGCACCGCTGAACGCGACCCGCTCGGAACAGTGCGTAGTGCTGGTGGATCCTCACGATCCCTGCTGCCAGCGTGAGTTCTGTGACGTCACGCTGGATGATCATGAGCAGAGCAGTGGCGTAATGATGATGATGGCACCGGCCGCCTCTTCTTCGTCACCTTCGACAACGCAAGCACCGGACATCGGGGCCAGTTCTTCGGCTCCACCCGGGGTTGCCGGAGATTGTGTGTTCAAGGGTCGCAGTTACCGGTTGAACGATAAGGTACACGATGAGTGTAACGCACTGTGTCTCTGTACCGAGGCCGGTATGCACTGTGCCAAGATCGAGTGCCCATCGGAGTTCGGGCTGGACGTGCTGGATCCACACTGTCTCAAGTGGGGCCCAGAACCGGCCACCTTCCGGGCGATCGCACCCCGGTGCTGCCCGGAGCGGATGCGCTGCATCGATAATGGGACGTGCGAGTACAAGGGTCAGTTCTTCGACAACTGGTCCGACATTCCGAGTAATCTGACCGGCTGCGAACAGCACTGCTACTGCGATACCGGTATCGTCGAGTGCCGACCGGCCTGCCCACCGGTACCGACAGCTCCGCCATCCCATCTACCGTGCAGCTCACGGAACGCACGCCTGATGCCGATTCCGGGTGAGGAATGCTGCAAACACTGGACCTGTATGCCCGGTGCCGGTGATAATGGACTCGCCAGTGGTAAGTACAAGCCTTTGTGTGTGCCTGTGTGCGTGTGTCCTTGTGCCGCTTGCGTGTGTTCTGTGTGGTCACATTTAGCACCGAGCTCGTGTTTCTGGTCCTTAGCACCACCATCCTCTTCTTTCCGGACCTCTTTTGCTCTTTCTCGCGCTCATCCATCCGTCATATCACTTGTCTCACGTCCATGTTGGCATGGCCCACCCTCGCGACCCCCCCCCCCCCCTCTTTCCGGTCATCATCTTCCATCCACCTTCCATCTGTTGTGCAATCCACAGGGAACGACGTACTGAAACCATTGCTCATGCCGGACACAATAGACCAATTCCTTCCGGCCAAGCCATCGAAGGCTGACGCAAAACCGACGACCGCGCCGCATGACAAACACGGCGGTGACTCGGGGGCCCCCGCCCCTCTTCCCTTCTACCCCACGATCGATGGCAAACTGCCACCGAAGGTGCCACAACCGGAGAAACCGACGTCGCACAAGAAGTACTCCTCGAACGCCAAGGAAGAATCGGCCAAAAAGGGGGACCATTTCAATGCCATCTTCGGTGGTGGCAGTGCCCAGCACGTACCGGACGATGGTCCCTCGCACCCGATTGGCCCCGATGAGGGCAAGTACGATTACGCTAGCTACGAGGAAGGGGCCATGAAACCGCATGCCACGCTCGGTGTCCAGCGTCCCGGACCACCGGGCTACTATGGACCGGAACTGAAACCACATTACGAACCCAGCGGCGGTGATTTCAATCCGTACCTCCACCATCCACTGGTGAGCGGCGCCGGTGCTGTTGGTGGGGGTCAACATGGCGCCCCTCCGATCGATAAGCAACATCAGCAACTGCTGAACGTGCTCGGACCGAACGGACCGGGCAGTTTGCCACCGAACATACGGATCGAACAGCTGCTGCAGCACATCCAAAGCACACAGGATGCAGCGCAAGGACCACCGATACTGCACACCGGTCCGGGGCACATACCGAACCATCCTGCCTATCAGCAGCATCCACAAATGGCACCGGCACCCCCACCACCGACGACGGGCAATGGCATCAACTACAACCAGTACGGTACGGATCCGCATCATCAGCATCCCTCATCCCACCTAGACGTTGGCATCGTTTCGCACGCCCAACACCCACCGCCACTAGCACCACCACCACCACCATCGACAGGTTCATGTCATGCTTTATCTACTCTTCTTCCTTCCTGGTTTACTGGTCGCTATCACTATCACCCCGTTCCCCTGGTGTTCCCCGGGTTCTAACACGCATGATCGCACCATAATCTCACCTTTTGATGTAGCTAATCCGCGGGGGAGGGGGTTTTCGGGATCCGAAACGGGACCTTCTGGACTAAATAATATCGAAATCCCCCTTTTCCCCGTCCATTCCACCCAGGAGCTGGAGGACCACCGCCCGGTCTAGGGTTCCCGCAGTTGCAGCTCGATCTGAAGGTGCTGGCCCTGGACGCGATCGATCCGAACACGGTCCGCGTGATCTTCCTCGTGCCCCAGGTGTACGTCGGGTTGCATGGCCGGGTGGAGCTACGGTACACGCGGACACGCAACAACGATACGGCCACCTGGCAGTCGCAGGTGTTTGCCCCACCGGACGATCTGATAGCGACCCCGCAGCTGGAGTTTGAGCTGCCCGGTCTCAACGCGAACACGGAGTACCGGGTGAAGATAACGCTTATCCTACGCGACGTTAACTCGCAACCCTCTAGTCAGGTGTACACCGTCCGGACGCCCTCGGATCGTGTCATCACACCACCGTCACCAATCGGTATCGGACCGGGCACCGGCCATTTCCCGCACATGAGCCACCCGACCAACTTCCTGAAGGAGATCATCCAAGATCCGGAACTGCGCGCCTCCGAGGTGAACTCGACGTGGGCCCGCATTAGCTGGCGCAAGCTGGACGACGAGGAGCTGGACTATGTGGACGGTATTCAGCTGCGGTACCGGGAGCTGGATGGTAAGGTGTACGACGCTACGCCCCTCATTCACCGGGCGCTCAGCGAGTACACGGTGGAGAACCTGAAGCCACAGACTCGGTACGAGGTTGGCATCTTCTTCATTCCCTTCCCGGGCCACGGGGAGGAGGTTCGGGCGGGCGAGATGCTACAGATCAGCACGGCGCCACGGATCGACGTGTACGGGTTCGAGGTGGTGGTGAACGCCACGAAAATCAAGGCCACCAGCGTGGAGGTCAGCTGGTCCGGTGTACCGTATCCGGAGGACAAGTACATCAACATCTATCGTGCAATCTATCAAAGTGATAGCGGAAAGGAAGACTATAGGTAAGAGCTGGAGAGGATCCGATCCACTTGGTGGTCGATTGCTAAACTAACCCTGCTCCGTCCTTCTGGCCCCCAAATGTGCAGTGTGTTCAAAGTAGCGAAACGAGACTCGACGACGGGTACGCTCATCATGGACCTGAAACCGGGCACCCGGTACCGGCTGTGGCTCGAGATGTACCTCACGAACGGTAGCATCAAGAAGAGCAACGTGGTCAACTTCATCACCAAACCGGGCGGACCAGCCGTTCCGGGCAAAACAGGTAACGAAAGAAAGCTTTCCGCAACGTCGAATCTTATTATAAAGGGTTCTAACATGGCATCACGGTTCCTTGATTTTCAGATAAACTAGCCGCTGCAGGAGCAGCCGGCAGCGTAAACGGTGACTACTATGGTCCACTAGTGGTCGTTGCGGTCATCGCCGCCTTGGCCGTCATGTCCACGCTGATACTGCTGCTCATACTGACGAGGCGAAGGGTACAGAGTGCCACCATTACGCCGCCCCGCAAAAACGATGCCTCGTACGACAATCCGAGCTACAAGGTCGAAATCCAGCAGGAAACGATGAGTACGTGGCCACGATTCTTCTCCCTTTAGTTCCTCCTTTACTAAATGTCTTCTCTTGCCTTTTCCATTTTTAGATTTATGATTCGAGTCCATTTCGCTTTGAGGATTTTGCCGGAGGCCATCCCTGAACCGTCGTCACATCCGGCACGCCACATATTTATTTGTGTTCCCCCGCAGGAGCGGCCAACAGCTGCAGTTGGCATCGTGTACATAGTAAATCCGTCCGTATGCTGGCGCCGCCGTATCTTCCTTTTTTTTTTTTTTTGTTCTCTCCTCATTGTCATCCTCGTTGCTTGGCCATAGTCTCTGTTGTATAGATTCGTGATGGGGGAGCTCAATCGCATCACACGAACGCAATTCATGTAAATAATAATCCAAGTGAGAACGACTTATTAGACGAACGATTAGACCCCATTTATGGCTGGCGTGGCTATCACAAAATTATCACCACTACCCTTTTACGATTACCTTTTTTTTTTGCAAATGTCGGTTTATAATCTTAGGATTCCTGTGTAAATAAAGGATAGATCTTTTTAATATCTACCCGCTTTCTGTGTGGTGCAAGAAAAAGAAACCGAAAAATAACTGGATCACTGGAAAAGAAAGGGATTTTATTCCTCCTCCTCGATCAGATCATTCCATGATAAACTTGTAACAATCGCGTCCCTTCTTCAGCAGAAATCCCTGAATGTTCATCGTGTCGATCAGTTCCGCACAGTTGGCCACAATTCCACCGGCTACCATCACCTGCCTCAGTTCCTCCGTCGTATAAACGGTCGAACCGGTGGCGATCGATCGGGTTTGCAGCGTACGGGCAAACTTGCGTACCATCGTCGTCTTGCTGGTGCCACTACCGTTCGTTAGCCGCGTGAACTGCAATTCGCCCTCATCCGTGCTAAACACGTCCAGCATCGATTGACGCAAGATGGCAAGCACATCGCGCACGTGCGCAACGGTCGCTTCCGGGGAAAGATCAATCCTGGCGCGTGCCTGCGTTAACCGGATAAGTCCTTCGAGCTGCCTAGTGGTAACCGGAATCATGTCCATCTCGCGGTGCGTGCGCCGCAACTCGACAAAGAAATCCCGCAACTCCTCGGCCGCTTTGGCCGTTAGCTTCGGTTGAACGTTCTTCCGAGCGTAGCCTAATGGGAGGGACACAAAAAAGGGAATAAATATAGGAGGCAATTTGACCGTTACGCAAGTTGTGCTTACTCACCGATATACTTCTGCATCAGTTCCACCGGCAAAAGATCGAGCATTTCGCCCGCACCAAGCCTTAAACGCTCCTCAAGCGAAGGTTCTGCACCATCGGCCCCATCCGCGAACGAGCAGCTACCGGAAGCGTCGAAGAATGGGTGTCCCGGGACCGCCGTGGTTCGCGATAGTCCATGCACCTTCTGGATGTGCGACGTTAGCAGATTATCGGTACGTTCGTTCGATCGATCGAGCAGAATGAACACCAAATCGAACCGCGACAGGAGCGCTGGATGAAGTTTCAGATTTTCCGAAACCGTTTTCGCCTTATTGTAGTGGCCACCGGCGGGATTGGCTGCAGCCAACACGGTCGTACGTGCTGGCACCGTACAGATGACGCCCGCTTTCGCGACACTCACCGACCGTTGTTCCATCACCTCGAGCAGTCCGTGGTGGCCGGACATTTTGTCGAACTCGTCAATGCAACAAACACCCTGATCGGCCAGCACGAGAGCACCGGCCTCGAGCGAAGCACCGACACCCTTCTCCATCCGCACCGTGACCGTGAGGCCCACGTTGGATGAATTGGTGCCACAGACGAAAATACCGCGCGGTGATACGTTGGCGCAGCGCTGGAGAATTTGACTTTTACCAATTCCCGGATCACCAACGACGAGCACATGGATTTCGGGTCTCGTACGGGCGCTTGTTGCCTGTCCACCGAAAAGCCCCAACAGTAGTCCCGCTTTGACGATCTCGTGACCGTAAATGGAAGGGCAGAGCGATTGGACCAGCAAGCGGAAGGGAGAGGGTTCGGATTGAATCATACGGATCGCTTCCATGTCCAGGTCGGTGAACTCGCCCAAACGATTCCAGTTGCCCAGTGCGTTCTTGTTGCTTCGCACCGATACGGCCTGTATGTAGGCCTTGTACAGGCTGGCTTTGCCGAGACCCGTATCATCCTGCGAGCGTGCCTTCAGTATGCCCGTCACGGTCACATCATCTCCCGGGCACACACTGTCCACCATTTCGTGTGTCAGCTCTACCTCGATGTTCTTCGCCACGCTGCCCGTTACCGCACGTGAACCTTGTGTCGTTTCCTGCAACCGGATGCTCTGGTACGATTCCATGCGCGTGAACAGAGATTGCTGCAAAAAGATGAAGTTGCTGCGCGCTTTACAGCCACTGTGGCAGGAAGTGGGTGTCGTGTAGATACCGTCCTTCTGCTGAACGGCTTGCTCGTTGCCACAGCTGGCACATCGGAAGGCACACCAGGTGTTCATGATTTGGGACGGTCCGGCCCTTATGATGGTCCCCCGGACGGACACTAGCTTTCCGAAGCTGCTAACCTTAATCGAACCGATCGTAACCTCCGGTCCAAAGCCAACCAACCGCGGTCGGATGGTGTTGAGGGACAGGGGGGTAGCACTCTGTGAACCTGCGCCTCCACCGCTGGCATTCCGGGACAGTAGATGATGCATCGCCAGACCTATGCAGGCCAGCGTGTGTTCCGGATTTTCCGTCAGCTCCTGGCGAAAGCAGGCCCACTCCTGGAGGAGAACGCGATCCCCTTCACAAACGTCCATCTTCAGCTCGAACCAGTTGCATGCCTTGACCAGCGGCAGATCGTACTGGTCAGCACAGTCCGCATAGTGCCGTTGCATCGCTCGTACATGGTGTACCGTTTTCGATCCGCTGCGAAATTCTGTGTCCGGAGAAAGAAACCCGCATGACCGTTTAGGATGATAGCTCATCGTCGGTACGCGCGATCACTAACCTTCTGCAGGAAAGTACAGCTTCCAGCCGGCATACTCACAGGAATCGTTCTTTGTGCTGGTGGAAAAGGAAGCCGTCGGTGTCAGGGGGGTCACCGGTGGTGATCCGCTGGTTGGTGCTGTTGGTGTCGGAAGCAAAGCAAAACCGACCGGCTTCTCTCGCGGCTGTTGGTTGTGATATCCACGATAGTTGCCCCGCCAGTAGCCACCGCGCCCGCGAGAACCACGTTGATTAGTCGCCGATCCTCGGCCTCGTTTACTTGCCGAAGGTTTCCCGGATCCGGCCGGCGGTTCTGAGGCAGGTGGTGGTTCCATGGCCGGTCCTGATCTCTGCTAATCCTTAAATAATTAATCGTTTTCGACCGCGATCTCCTCCGGCACCCTCAAACCGCCGAGCGTTAAAACCGTTACTGGGCATTTGTTTATGTGTTACTAGCGTTACTGTTTTCCTTATTTTAAAATGGCCGTTATATGGGTAATTGGTTTTTAATTTGGTTTCCATCGTTTCCATTTGTTTCTAATACTTTTAATCGTCATGGGATGAAATTTGATAAAATTACGCACGCGTTTTCGCGGCAGAAATGCAGTAAAAAAAAGTTGGCTCAAGTCACCGAAGGTGTAGCATAAACGGAATGACAGAAACGTCAAAAAAAAGTTAAGTAAAAAAAAACAAAAACACTCCAAAACACAGAAGAATTTAGAAAACCAAATCCATTGTAATTTATGGTGAAAATTGTACACTGAGACTTATCTCTAAGATAGCAGACAAATCGGATAATCGTACAACACAACCCCCGGCCCCGGGTACCCGAGATCGCTTGGTGTAATCGTAGTTAAAGCCAGTTCTGTTATGTAAGCTTTTGTGTTGTTCCACGACGCGTTGGGTAAAGTGGTTGGCAAGCATTGTGGTGCGATCCTCAACAGTGAAACTGGAAGGTACGTGGAGACGGTTTAAGCAATTCGCGCATCGCCGCGTGTGTTTACCGTGATCTCGATCTCGCGATCGATCCTGGTTAATCCAGGCCGCCGTCGTTGCGTCACCACCCCGGTCACCCTTTCCTGTCCGCACGCGCGCGCGCTCGCACCCCTTGTGCTCCGTAAAGTGCAGTAATGTGCGTATCTTTGCAGAGGGGAGAAGGGTTGATAAGGGGTTTCAGGTGGGCCAGGAAGATGCACCCCAAAGGCCGTGCCCGTAGACCTTTGGGCTGCGGTGGAGTTGTTGATGTGCCTGCCCCAACGATCGAGAAGTTGTTGTTGTTGTGCGCTGTGTATCGTGACGATCGTGGCGCGTGCGCTTTCCATCCGCCTTTATCGGGTTCCCCTTTTTCCCCAATATCTGGGCGTAGAAAGTGGGTTTCATGGCGCATGCGTTTCCGTGTGACTGTGAGTGTGCGCAGACGCCGCTGGTGCCGATGATTATGGAATGCTGCAGCCGGAGAGGAGTCTGGCTCGATTGACAAACTCCTACTTCCGAGGTGTCTTGTTGTTTGATCGCGCGCGTTGCCTCGCAACGTACACCCCCTCCTGTCGGCAACTTGTAAACACGATCACTTCGGATCGACGATCATCATCGGCCATCCCAGGATCATCACCATCTCGGAGAGAATTTTTCTACGTCCCCTTGCCCCTCCTCTAGGGCTCACGATCGCAAATGTTTTCATCAATATTTCTTATTTTCATCGCAACCGGCCGAGGTTTGTTTGCGAAGATGCTGATCGGTGCAGAACAGTCTCGCCGACAGCAATGCACGCTGCCTCGGGAGCGTGTGGGAGTTGATAAGAGGCAACATCAAAACAGCGATCAAAACCGGCAGACGACGGGTTTCGTTCGAATGCATCATCATCATTATCATGCTGTAGCCTGGCATCCCGCGACTGCCAATCGCCGACCGCTGGGGCAAGAAAGGTGATCCGTAATTATTCATCCGGATGAGCTGCCTGCCTCTACCCAAGCTCCATGAGAGCTCTTTGTGTCAACACAGCCCAGGGAGTGGACACTCTAGATCTAGCTCTAGAACCGGCAGCTACTAGACCCCCGTGGTGCCGGTGAGGGGAGTAGCAGGGATGGTGATCGCTCAACCAACTCTGCCGAGCAAACAACGATCGTGCTCAAACATACGGCACCAGCCATCCTTATATGTACAAAAATTATACAAAAAAAAGATCACGTTCGTGGTAGTGGTTGCTGGATGATGATGATGATGACGGGTTGGGTGGAATACAGCCCGACGGGGTGCGAGCGCGATCAACCTGTTTGAACAGCAGGTTATTCCTTTTATTTTTTGCATGTGAGTAATTCATAGGCTACATTGCCTGGGTGCCAAGCGAGGATGATGATGGTGGTGTCCACAGGCACTGGTCGCCGCGTAATTCAACGCGATCAACGCAAAGACGGCGCAGAATGACTCGTGCTGACTTTCTGACGAAAACAATTGTGCCAACTCAGCAGCAGGCGACGCAAAGTACGGAGGAATAGAATCCAATCCAAACGCGCGCACACCCGTCCCGTATCGCCATGGAAGCAGTTCGTGGCGCTACTGGATTTTTACTTTTTTTGTTGCAATTTTGCTCCCACCTCTAGAAGGCTCGCTCGCTGACAAGAACGAAACCACAGGAACGCCACATACACTCATCATAGTGATCCGCCTGTGTCATGCTTACCAACGCCGCTGTCGCCGTTGCCGCCGCCGCCGCCGCCGCCGC
>NC_064877.1:29947500-29955000 GCF_943734665.1 Anopheles aquasalis | reverse complement strand
TTCGCTCCCGTTGCATTCGAATCGCTGTCCTCTCCAAACTCTTCTTCTCTCGCACAGGAACTCCCAGGACGAATCCGATAAAGAAAAACCGTGCTCCATCGGGGACTGCATCGCGGACAAGGCGTCTCGCATGCTGTTATTAATTGTTGTTTGCTGTTTGTCTGGCGATTCGACTGTTCCAGCCCAGGGCGCTACAACGCTTATCAGCGCCGGAGCGATACTCGCGACTTAAGCCTTTTAGTTTGTTGCTCTCGATTTGTCACCGAATACACCCACGGATGATCCTTCGAACGTTCGTGGGATCCCCGTTTTCTTTTTTTCAGGGGTTCTCTCTCAAGTCTTTGCTCATGAGCAGGCTCTTTGCACCCACAGTTGTCGTACGCTCGTGGTGGCGACGATATAGGCGACATCGTGAGCGACATCGAAATGTTCCGGCCACCTTCCGCACGCACGCACCCGTATCCGTGCGCGTGCGCCTGTCCGCGCTGTTGTTTGTGTGGCTCTCTTTCTGCTACAGATGGGTTTATACCTGAAGAAGCTGGTGGATTGACGATCGCGGCAGAAACAGGAATTCTCGTCGTATCCCGCGAACGACTTCGAAGACGCGCTGCGAGCCCACAATCCAAAGATCCAGTATTCGAAAGAGAGAGAGAGAGAGAGAGAGGGAGAGCAACCGATAAAAGGAGAGCGAGAAGGAGAGAGAGAGAGTGGGAACGAGAGACAAGGGCCCCCAGACGACAGGCGACGAACCGACGGCAATCAAAACCGAACGCACGGCGGCTCTCGATGGAACTCCAGCGGGCGGGCTCGGAATCGGAATCGAAGGTTCCCGGGGGCCCGGGGTGCAACGCCGGCAGAGGAGGAGAAGGTTGTGCTGGGAGCGGGTTAGCGCCCGCGGAGCTTCGGAATGGTGGCGCGTAGGCGTCTTTAAAAGCGTTCGAAGCGAAGCACGGCACAAGGCGGACGGTCGGAGAGTTCGAAAACAGACGTGTGGGTAGCAAACCCTCCCGTCCCCCGTCCCCACCGGTGTCCTCAGCCCTGATGGTGGTGGCTGCTGCTGCTGCTGCTGCTGCTGCAGAGGTGTGGACGACACAGTGGAAATCGCTTTGATTCCACTGCCAACCCTCCCTCCGGCCTTCTCCGGACTCCTTTGCTCCAATCTCCTTCCCGCCACACCGGTGGGAGAGGGAAGGGGGGGGGGGGGGGAGGGAGTGAATCCCACCTCCCCGTCGAACCGTCCACACAAACCAATGTGTCGCCACACAACATCTGGCATTTCGAGTGGCGATTTGCCGTTTTCGGAAGTGATTGGCACCGAAATGGACATGCGTATCGGTTGTGGCGTACCGGAAATAAGTGAACGGTCCAAAAACCCGACCCCAAACCGTTACCGGACGTGCGAGATGGCTCGTTTTTTTTTGGGCTGGACAGCACGTCGCACGCACCACAAAGAGATCTTCCTGCATTCCATTCGTGCAGCTCGTGAATTCAACTTGCAGCGGTCAAAGGATCACCAAGATTCCGTCAAAGGATACTCACTCACGCGCGTCCCGACCCGTCGAACCAGTCAGCTGCACTCCAGAACGGACCTTACCCAAAACGTCCCAGGACAACACACCAGGATCAGACGACGAACACTGAACGAACACCCACGAACTAAACGACACCTCTTTCTCCGTGTGCAGTCACCGGTGCCAGTGGCCACCGATAATCTGGCTCCCAGATGGCCGCTTCAAAGGATTCACTTCCACTTCTGCTCCTGGACTGAACTCCTAAACTGCGGCACGTTCTCGGCACGTACGCACCGACCGCACGTTACTCGAAGGGGGAGCGATTTCAACGATCGCGAACGACCGCGACAAGATGATCGACCAAACGCTGCGCGATCTCACAGCAGACTGAAGGCCGCATCGGATCGCGTCTAGACGGCGGTACGGCCTGGCCCAGCGGTACGACGGTCCTCGGCTCTAGGTCGGCTCGCGGATGGCTTGGTGGCGGTAGGCGGATCTGGTGCCGCTGATGCTTTGGAACGGGCCAGGGCTGGCGATGGAGGTGAGACTGAGGCCCACACTTTCGGATGCTGCTGCTTGTGGTGCTGGGCAACGGATAGCAGAGCACGAGAGAAGTGGTTTGTGAAACAGATTACGATTATGATGAACACGCCGCACGCACGCACGCACGCATGCACGCGGTTGGGTTGGATTTTTGAATTTTGAGTTTTTCTTCCGCGAGATGAGAAGGGGGAGGGCCTACTGCCACACCACTCCGCTCGATAAAACTGTCACAACTCAGCGCCGACACCACCACCAACCGAACGGGGCCCCGTTCGTATGGCAAAATCAGCTGGCTTCCGCGGGGCCCCGTCCTGCTGCTGCTCCACGATTCTGTTCGACCCTCGGATGTCATTCCACGATTGGTCATTACCATCTAATGGGTTGGCTAATAAAAACCGAAAAGCCGGACGCCGGACTTCTTCACTCCGGCAGTGTCACCGTCGCAGTGTCGCAGTGTCGCAGCGCATAAGAAGGCGCGAAGGAAAGGAGGAAGCGCGAACGAAGCAAACCTGTCCATCTTCGTTCAGCGTCGTGGTCGCGATCGTCGCCGCGAGAACTGACCGCACGTCTAGTGATCTGTGCGCATCTTGCCGCTAATGATGCTGCCACTGCGAGCGCGCCAGCATCGGAGCGGTTAGGGCGGCGGCTCGATCACCATCACGATCGGTACTTTATGGGTGAGGTGTAGGATGGACGCACCGAATGGTGACCGTGGCCATTGGGAGCACGGCATGGAACGGCACGGTGGAGGATCGACAATGTTTTTCACATTAACACTCGCGATCCTGTCCTGTGGATCGGTGGTGGTTGGGCCAGATGACTGGATTGGATTCCTGGAAAGCGCTCCCCGCTCACGATGATCTCTCGCACTTGATCTCAAAACCAAACCGTGCTGTTTGGAATTTATGTAATGTACCACGCCACGCCAATTGTACGGCCGAGGAATCCGCTATTTTGCGGTCCGCCCCCGGCGAGGACAGCCCGAATTGCATGTCAACATTTTTTATGTTTCAATCTCGGCGTGGCGCTTCCCCACGTTCCAGCGGATACTGTTGAGCGGGATTGCAGATACGCGGCGCTCTACGTGTTGATGCTGCGCTAAGTAAGAAGCATCGATAAGACGCGAGCACGCTGACACATGTTAATCGAATGCAAAAGGGTCGATCGACCTCCGAAAACCTGTCCCTTCGAACCCGAGGGTCCGACCGGAGGACCTTGGATGGCTCACGGTCAATCAAGGTGGATCGATCGATGCGCGACCACGATGCAAGCACGTACGGTTAATGGGTGCGTGTGCTGCCATCGATCGGTCACCCATCACGACCGTATCAACACCGCAGCGTCGCTACCGTGGTTATCGCGGTTAATTGTAACCAACGGTACCCATTCGTTGGCCCCTGGAATGTCCTTGAGCTACTACTACACACCCCGGGAGGCTGAAATGGGACAGCAGCAACTGTCGCACCGCCTATCAACTCCCTTTCCCCTTCGGGACGAATTAAAGAAAGTTTGGAAGCCGTCCAACACTGGCAGCTACTAAAGGAGCGACCAGGAGGAACATTTACCACAAGAAGCGTAGTTCATGAAACGCGGTAACAGCACAGATCGCTGAAATAATGGAATCGAAACATTGGGCAACGCGTTATTGAGGATCTGATCCACTATCAACCGGTTGCAGCTGCCACAGCTCTCGGTTTGCTTGGCCAACAAAAAGCACTTCAGTGTGCCAGGGACATCAGTTATCGATGCTTTGACCGAACAGATGGTCGAATCACTGTTTGCACTGTTTCACCGAAAGTGATTTATGATCTTATTCTTAGCCAGCCGTGCCCGAATAAACTTGTCCGGTGGGTGACACATTGAAAAACCATTAGAACCACCGTACCCCTTTAACCCATCACCCCCACAACGGCGTTATGAACGCATGTTTGATGAAAAAAGGGAAGGGACAGACACCCATTAATGAGACACGCGACAGGCGAGGCGGTCATGAAACAGGAATGCACAGGAGAAGCGTAGCATGAGAAGGAGTTTTTTTGTGACGACATCATGTAATTTTGTTTTTTTGCTGAAGTCACCTGTTCGAGAATTTTGTTGAGCAATATTTGCTAATAAATACAGCCATAATATTCCTTTGAATAATGTATTCAATAATGCTTTTTGTTCATTCTCAGTTTCGGCCGCTGTACGCAATTCCCAAAGATGTGCAAATCGTAATCTTTTGTTAAATTAGGAGTTATTCTAGGTACCACCGTTGAGTTTAATTTCCTAAATTAAATTTAGGAAAATATTTCAATTTTTTAACGTTTTAGTGGATCGTGTTTTATGATAGGTGGTGGTAGAATCTTCAGGTTGATTATGTTTTTTGCTTAATAATTTTACTAGAAAAAGACTAATTTCACCAATCATTAGCTTTGAATATTTAATTTTTTGTTTTTAACTCAACGAGGCCACCGGGAAAATGCTGTGCAAGTTAAAAAAGGATTTGGAAAAAAAACAATCTTCAATGTAGTTGAGCACGATTTTCTAAAAATTAATATCTTTATTAGATTTACCGCAATTGATGATTGACAATTTTACAAAACACTCTTGAATGGTTTAGCATTTTATTAAAAAACTGTAAAAAGTAATCGTTACTAAAATCGTTAAACACTTAAACTTTGTATAAATTATTATAAATTACAAAATAACATAAATTTAAAGAGTCGCATACTATTGTACTATTACTACTCGAACACTTTCCTATCAGTTCAAATGTAGACAATTTCATGTTAAATTCTACTCGATATCGGACGTGCATTTTATCAACAAATTACTCTGCCGCCCCGGTCCTGCTAACCCTCCCACTAATACATAAAACCCCGTTGATCCGGTCCACAGCATCGGTGAGCGTTATCGATGCATAGCCCTGGGGCATCATTTCTGCTCGCCACTGTAAAACATCAACCATCACCACGAGAACCACGGCGCGAAGACCACCGTGACCGGGCGGACCGTGATGGCGGTGGCGGTGGCGAGGGTAAGGTAGAAATGCAAACATCGACCAAGCCGCGGGCCCCACATTTCTCCCTACACGCGCTACGACCGCACATTCCTCAAACTCGCGCGCGAGATGTTATGTTGCAACGCGCAGACCAGCAGCAGCAGAAGAGTGCGTTCTCTCATCTTCTCATCAAGCATCAGGAAGGGACAGTGGCCACCGCCACCATCACTGGGGCCCGCCCCTCCGTGTGCCGCACCTGTGTCGCAACACGTGTGCAAAGGGGAAAAAGGGGCCATTATTGGGATGAGTTCGTTAAAGGGCGTAAGGGAGAGATGGGGAGCTGACCAATGGGGGGATCGCACTCGGAAAAAAAATCCAGAGACGTTTAGTGCTGGAAAGCGATGCCTACTACTGCTGCTGCGCGCATTTGGTTACGACGTGATGTGTCGCTCTGTTTGACATTTTTGTCATACGATTGTGAGGTAAACAAAGCGTAACTCACGCATAAATCCCACTCGCGCACGCACGTCTCAAGTGCGCGCTGCTCGCATCCATGACAGACCACTGCCAGGTGCCCTGGTCTGTGTGTATTTGTGATGGCGGCCGTTTTTAGTATGTCTTGTGTACTACATCGCCTTTTTGGAGCAACACGATCCGCTCCAACATAAACAGCTGTTACTGGCAGCTCATCCTGGGGGGGGGGGGGGGGCGAGTTCGGCGATCGAGGGATGGAAATGGAGCCCACCACCCTCTGGCACCACCTCGGCGTCCTTTAGCGCCACTACCACCGCCGGCACATACCACGGGCCACCGTTCACGCGGCGCTAGCTCAACATGCCCTCAGCACCACGCAGCATATAACTTTAGCACGTGGGAGGGGGTACGCACCACTCCAACAAACCCGCAATTCCGCCCACACACTCAGAGCGAGGGTGCCACGGGCAGCTCGAGCCTCGAAAAACCGAAGCGACACGAAATGCCATACCGAGCGAAACAAATAAACCGCGCATTCCCAAGGAAGCGGTCTTGTCTAAATTTACTCACTACGATCGCGACGAGTCGCGACGGTTCCGATGCGGTGCGGAACTGAGGACAGGATCAGACCGAGGACGACGATCCACGGCACAACAGGGAGAGAGAGGGAGCTAGAGAGAGAGAGAGAGAGAGAGAGAGAGAGGAGGGCGCGGGCCTTGTATCCGATTTCGTACCATTTTCCACCGCGCATATTATTACGATCAAATTTTGCTCTTTCGGTTTCGGGGCGGTCAACGGTGCGCGGCCACGGCAAAGATCACATTGCATTATTATTCGGGTAGGGCGCGCCCAAAACACCGATGATTCCTGAGTGGGAAAGGGGGGAATGTTTCGAAATGGCCAAGGCGGCAACAGGCGGGAGATGGCGGCCAGCGTGCATTCTTATTTCGTCCGTTGGCTAACCCCCCTTTTGGCTTATGTCTTGTCTATGTTTACGGGTGCGTCTCATTATGCGACTGTTGCTATTGGTTTTTGGCCCGTTGGTAAGCCAACAATCTAAAATGCCTCATCCCACCCTCACCACCCCACCATTTTCTCGTGCTGCACGCAGCAAACGCAAATTGTAACCATTACTCACCTTACCATACCGCACTCATTCGCGCTCTCCTTCCGTCACCGTCTCGAGGGGGGAAGCGCGATGATGACCAACAACCGCCGGGCATGTATTTATATGCCGCAGGCCAAGTACGTCACCGTGCCTTTAAGGTGTGGGAGCGAAATGGATTGCGGAGGTGGTGGCAGGTCGAGCGTGGCGTCCCATTCACAACCACACCAGGCCCCAACCACCAACCACGCGACCGGAAACAAGCGTAAAATATCCCATTTAAGTCGGTAAGTAAACGCCGGTGCTGCTGCTGTTGCTGATGCGGACGCCAGTGAGTCAGTGGGTGGAGGTGCGCCGACGGACGGTGACTCAAGTGCCTTGTGTGAGCATGCACCACCCAAAAGCGCCGCTTTTGGATGCAAATCCGACGACAACGACAGCTTCTCCCGGTTCGTGGAAGGTAGATGAATCGGTTCGGTTCACGGAATGGCGGACAGTCGGAGGACAAGGCCGGAGGAAAAGCATCCAACCGACAACCTGCAGTCAATGGGACATTAGTTCATTCAAATAATCCAACACCTTTAACGAACGTGGTGGGTGGTGGTGGTCTGAAATCGAGAAAACATACTTTATTTGTTTTATTTATTTATGTGTATTTTAAAGATCAATTTCAAATGCCCATAGTAGACCAATCGCAGGCGGCTGACCACACGTCACAGTAGCCATCATTAACAAGCCGCGACCGAGCTACTGCGATCTGGTATACTCAACACAAACGTTCAAAGCATTATTTTGACTTGTTATCCTTGCTGCTGCTACTATCCACACTACCCAGATTCTACTTTACAACAACGAGTGATCGAATAAAAAGGGGGAAAAAAATC
>NC_064877.1:29942500-29945000 GCF_943734665.1 Anopheles aquasalis | reverse complement strand
GGGTGAGCCAGAAAGCGGCTATTTGTGAAACACACATTGCGTTACTTTGACGTAAACCTTGGCCCCCGTACCCTCGGATACACACCAGCGAGAGAATAGCTGCATTTTGCTTCATTGTTGCCCTGTGTAGTGTCACTGTGTGAGCGTGTTAGTGTCCCTGTGTGTATGTGTGCAATCCATCGTCAAACGATTTTAGTGCCAATCCGTCGTCGTCTTCGTTGTCCTGCAAAAGTTAGTCTCCTCTCCGCAATGTGGGGCGTTCTCTGGTTTCGTTGGCAGGACGTCCAGCTGACGGACGTTCGCTGAATCATCTGTACCTGCTACTGCGACTACTCCTAGTGGACACATGAGCGCATAAATCATTTGCCTAAAAAAAGGAGAAAGAGAGCGAGAGAGAAAAAGAGAGAGAGAGAGAGAGAGAGAGAGAGAGAGAGCGAATGAAGAGCGAGTGACACAGAGAGTATGAAGTGTACTGAGTGCGAAGGAAGGAAGTGCGGATATCCCGCAGTTGTGTCCTGTGTCCTGTCGTGCTGATGTTAGTAACCATAGCGTCCGCTGCAAGTTGTTGCAGATGACAGATGGTGCAACACAAATGGCGGAACTGTCAGATCCTAGAAAAAAATGGGGGCCCGCCGGTTGCACCGGCAACGGTTTGTCACACGAAAGGATAACCTTGAACGCCAGTATTAGTAAAAGAAGGAAAAATAGGAACCAACTGAAGGATAGGCGTATTGATAGCACATTCGTACGCAAACATCGGAGCCCTTAATCACAAATTTCTTAAACGTTCGTCCAAGGAGCAATCACTACCACAGTTGGTGACAATCATTGGAACGTTGCGACAACTGAACTTGACGACCCTTTGGTATCGATTTCCGCCAGGCGCTTTCACTGCACTGAGGCTACTTCGCCTGCCCGCTTTTCATATCCTGTGCCGTTAATTTTTGTCCTACGTTCACCGCACTGAATCCTGCGTGTCTCAGTTTTTGACAGAGTCTGCCTCGTACAATGACGAAAGGAAAGCATTCCCATTCTTACTGATGACTATTCACGGTGGTATCATCATCACCATCATCATGCGTATGCAAATCCCCAGTCGAAATGGTAGCTAGCTCCCGCCGGAGGAGGATCGTGCAAGAATGCGAACATCATAGAAACACCTATACAGTGACCAAAAGAAAAAGTGCCCCCCAGAACCCAACAGCGATCCAGCCAGTGCGGATCCAGATGTGGATTTCCCAGTTATATTAACCAGCGCACGTCATTCCCCCGTATCGTCGTGCCGTGAGTGCGTGACGGTTCCCCGCGGTTGCGTGTGGCTCAGGGCCAGTGACGTCGGACTTTCGGGTTGTGGTCTTTCCCTCGAGTACCATTAACCTCATCCTCAGGTGCACGAAGTTGGTGGAGGCCAGCAGCGCACAATGTGTCCACTGAGGACTGTTATGCTCTCCAATCGTGTTCACCGGAGGAAGTAAAAAACAGGATCCCCGTAGGAAGGGGAAAGAGTAAATGATAAATAGCGGCGCACTGGAAAGTAAAATAATACGATGTTTAGTTCCGTAATGGTCCATGTCCTGGCGACAGAGGGTGAAGATGGGAGGGAAAGATAAAGAGCGAGAGAGTGAGAGAGAGAGTTGATGCGAGAAAGAGCGACAGCACGGTGATAGATAAAGTAGCAGGAAGGCACTAGGAACCCCTAGTAGTAGCCAATAACTCGCAATTCTCGCCATGTAGCGGACGATATCGTGCCGAAAGGTCAGTGGAAACCATCGAACCCAATAATGACCACAGAATCACCATCATAGTGTGCGTGTGCACGGCTGTTTTAAAACAACAAACTGAGAATGAGAACATCCTCGTCATCCGCGTCGAAAACGTTCGTAGAGGAAAGGGTTACCAGTTCTCCCATCGATTGGCCCGCTCCTGCGGAGTGAGAGACACCCCAGTAGCTCGCTATTGTGTTCCCAAAATACAGATATCAAGCTGTGCGGCGGTCATGGTAGTACGCACGTGAACTTCCGTTCTCGCTTTCCAACGTTTCCCGACCGCTTTTCCACCATTAGGTCAGTGGTAACAATTGAATCTAACACGGGAAAACGGAGTGGCGATCCCATGCGGATTTACCCCTCGCCTTTTTTAGTAGGAAAAAAGGTTAACTCGGAAACCGTTTGTTTATGTTCCCGGTCGTTCCTCGGTCCAGCAAGATGGCGAGAGACAGAGATAACGATACCGTCGTTAAGTAGTCGGTAATCGCTGAGGTAGTCATGAGTTGTGTGTTTTGGTTGTCGAGTTGTCAAAGGTCTAGTCGACTGTCATCGGCGGCTGTCAGGACACGCAGCCATGTGCCATCCATGTTGGCTAGTATCTAGTAGGCTGTACATCGAGTCCCGTTCGTCACCATTTTCGTAATAAACCCTTGCTTTCGTCATTTACTTAAACTCTCTCATCCTCTCTACCTCTCTCTGTCTCTCGCGGACACTCTTTGTAACGCTTTACTTTC
>NC_064877.1:29907500-29930000 GCF_943734665.1 Anopheles aquasalis | reverse complement strand
CTCTCTCTCTCCCTACTCCCACCCTTTCTTCCCCCGTCCAACCAACCCCAATGGCTGCATGAAATGCAGGAAAAAACCCAGATTAGTGAATTTTGCGATCGAACGAGTCGAGGGAGGTTGAGGGAGGGAAACTTATTAGCAACTTTCAAAGTAATTGAAACAAAAGAAAAAAAACCAAGGACGGGACGCGTGGTAATTAAGTAACGAAAAAATTGTAGCAACGGGAGATCTTATAGGAAAGTTACACTATCAAATCAAAAGGCGGCGATCGAGGGAAAACTAGTTGAAAAGAATAGATACAGAGATATAAGATTCACACAATTAATTAGAAGAGAAGAGATCGAAAAATGAGAAAAAGAAGTAAAACAAACAGAAAAAAAAACAAATCTATTGAGCGGAAGGGTGAAGAGGGAAGCAGACAATGCGAGAGCCAAATCTTACGAAAAAAAAAAACTTTGTTAACATAATTTTGAGAAGCCCGTCCAAAGCGTGCGAACAAGCAAGACGAGACGAGACGGGACCGGGTGCGGGAACATTGGGTAGAGAAAGGGGGAAGCGAAACGATCGCGAGTGTGTTATCAGGAGCAGGATTGAAAATATATTGAAAAAACTCAGTGTTCGATAGGGAGAGCGAAAGCCGGGGGAGGTAGGAGAGACGAAATGGAAACCGAATCCACTTGAATAATTTCTTTCTTTTATCCAAACAAACAACACTGCAGCAGGACTACTCAAAACTTGCTTAAGGTCAAGCTCTTAAGATTCTAATAAACAAAAATAAGTATGTTGAATTTTTCCACCATCAGCGTTTCGTTTTCGTCTGTGTACTATGTGCGATGCGTTTGATAACTCCCCCCTCTCGGCAGCAGTGAACGAAGCGTGGAGTCGCCTCCGAGTCGCTAGCACGTGCTGTCGACCGTTGATGGATTGTTGCCTGGGGTTTAGGCCAAATTGACGCAAACTCGTTTTTAAACCGCTTTTTACAGCTCAACTTGTAGTTGTAAACATGTTCAAAATCGTTACAGTGTTGTGCAATTGTTTGGACGTAACTTAAGCTGCTTTCACACCGATATTGTGCGCAGATCGATCGAAAACACGCGAAAATATCATCATCTCAATACCAGCACCTTATTGAAATGCTATAACTATTGTGATTTGAACACATTCATGCTAAAACAATAGCAAAATCGAAGTGCTATGCTGGTTTGTTTGCGTAGGCTCCTACGGCCTGTTCAGAAAACGCCACAGTCTGTAGATTTCCGCAAATTCGAGAAAAAACGCCAACGACGGATTTCAACGAAATATTTCAATGAATAGCTGCAGTATGAACACCTGCACATATTTTGGTGTGATACAAACGTATTTTACAGATTGCGTAAAACGCTCGTAAAACGCTCTCGCCGGGAAAGCAGCTTTAAAAACCTTGGAGTAAGCGGGATAGAAAAGATTGTGATTTTTTCGTTGTTTTGCAATTTCGTCCCGAAAGAATCACTACGCGAGCACTGCGACAGCCGCGAAAAAAAAACTACGTTGTCAGTGGGGAGACGATTCCTCCCTGCACCCTCCACCATTCAATCTTGAACCCTCGTAGAGCGCACAGTTTCCGCCCTGATCGGCAGCAGCTTTTTTACGTGGTTTGTTGTGTCGCAGAATCCGTGTGTACATTCGAGCGAGCATCTCTTCACGAGCAGAAGCTGATTAAAAAGAAGGTATTCAAGGTTTTGTTTCTACGTGCGTGCCCCGTCTGTGAGCATAAAATCCGTGTCCGTGTTCCGTGGTCCGGTGTTGTGTTTGCGTTTGTTTAGCGTCTTCTGTTGTGGCTTGGGTGCTGTGACCGCTCCTTATCTTTTTAGGCTGATGTGCACGGTTGTTATGTAGGGCCGTAACCGCGGAAGGTAAAGCGCCATCAAACCCAGCAAGCCCGGAAAGGCCAGGAAAAGAAGCCAGCCAAATTAGGCCAAAGAAAAACAAGAAGCACGGTGGCGGCGGCCACCGCCGTGGATAATATGTACGCAGTGGGAAATCGATACACGCACTTACTCACACCAGCATGAAAACCATGGCCAGCGTCGCGACGGCGAGGTGCTGCCGATGGTTGCTACCGAGATGATGAAACATGGCTTGCTTCGTCATCAGCAGCGAGCATGTTTTGCTCCCACGTACCCCGCGTGTTTGCTGCGGGTTTTTAGAAGGAATTATACAAACCTTCTATTTATGTTTTCGCTGGAAGCCAGTCGCAGAAACCATTGCCGCAGAGACAGACAGAGTTGAACTGTCTGGCCACACTGAATCCGTCGATCATATCTCGTGAGAGCGCCCAACTCTATTTATCATTTAAGAATCCTTCAGCCCCCCGCCCCTCCCCATCAAGCCGGAGTAAATCGGAGAAGTGCGTGTCGTCTGCGCCGTTTTTTTTTTTTCTTCACGCTGTGGCCATTGCTGGTGTGCGTGTTTGTCTAGCCACTCCAGCCACTTTTGCTGCGGTTAACCCCTTTCTCGCCGCCCGACCGTGGCCGACACGGAAGGGAGAAGGGTGAATGCGAAGATTGTTGAAGAAGGTCGAACACCGAGAAATAGGAAAATGGGAAGGCAAAGAAAAGGGATTTAAATTGCAGTGTCTTAACGGTAACCACCAGCCTAGTCCGACCGTAAAACTGAAGAATACGACTCCCCCCCACATCCAAGAGAGGGCTGATAGGAGGCCTTACACTTTCCTTACTTCATTAATTGTCCATTTCATCATGTTACTGTTTGCTTGTGTTTTTTTTTTGCAGTGCAATGACATTCCGCTGACTCCGCGGACACCAGACAGGATCCAGTTGGTTGCAGATGCTCCCCTTCGTTTAGTGGGTCGGTTCCACCCCCCCCCCCCCCCCCCCCCGCCCTTCCCGCCCCAAAAAAAGTGTCGTCCTCACTTTGGACTGTGTGTGTGCGTGTCCGCCCATTGTGCGTGCGTGTGTCTGTGAGTTGCTAGAGCAACAGAAAAAGCAAGAGTTTACTCTTCGCTCTGTCACCAAACGTCATTCGAAGGAAGAAGGCCTTGAAGGCAGGAGGTTTTGATTCGATTCGAAGTGGTGTGTTTATCACTCGCACAATATCATATCATCATCAACATCATCGCCACTACAACACGATCTAGTGGAGTTCGTTTAGTGAAGGTGCGCGGGTTTGATAGTGCTTCTTGGTGGATGGAAAATTAAATCCTAGTTAAAAGAGGTTGAATCGACCGAAAAAAAAGCCGCATTGAACGGTGTGTGAATCGGCGAAAGCAGAATCATTTCCTTGGGCTCTGCTTCCTTTTCTCAAAAAAAAAAAACGACGACTGGTGTGTGTACGTGTGAGTGCGTCTGTGTGCGTGCGACTGTACGCATCCAAATCCCGCCGGCTCTCTCATCTTTCCATCGCGCCACAACCGGAAACGACGCGGTCAACGCTGAAAATCGGGTAAATATAAAGTGTAGGGGGTTTCCAATGGGGGACTAATCGTACACTTTCGTAAAGGCAGTATTTTAATTGTAGAATCCTTAAACACATGTGGTTAAATGGTGAAAAAACGAACTCTATCGTAGAAGGGTGCAGTACGCGGGCTGCTTGGAGTAAAACCATTCCTGTCCCTGCCAGTCTATTTGTAAACAGACACACAGATACCTCTCCTCTCTCTCTTCCCGCGATGGCGGCGCGAGTTCGATGACTTTCGATGAGATCAAGAAGACGCGAGGCAACATAAGTCAAAATAAGTGTTTCACTTCCTCCCGGGAGGCGGTGGCGACCATTCCCTTCTTTCGCTGCCTACTTAGAAGGGCCAATGACTCGTCGGTCGGTCCGTCGTTCGTCGGTTCGTCTCACCAGCGCATCGAAGAAGGCCCCGTGGAGTTTGCTTGCGTTCGGTTTTCGGTTGGGCCTTTTCTTTGCGTTGTTGTTTTGCCCTGTGTATGTGGCACCCGATGATGGAGCGCCGCCGTGGCCTTGAATACACGGCGCGCAAAGAACGATCACTTTTTGCCTTTCCTTGCGCCAACCCACTCGGCCGACCTATCTTGCATTCCCTTAGCACCTCATTCGTTATAAGCGGGGTGTGTATGCGCTTATGTGTTGCTGCCGTTTCCATGCTGCGGACGGAATGGTGGATCAGCGAACTCTCTGCTTTTTTGCAACAAACGTTCCGTTTTGTTTTGCCATTCGCAAGCAAACCATCCACTCCGATCCCAGCCTCACAGATTGAACTGTTTTCTTGTTTTTTCTTTAAGGACAACAAGCAGTGCAATACATGTAATTGTATTTCACTAAACTGTGACAAAACTACGAACAAGCGCGTTAATGCTCATACGAACCGTGCCTGGGACAAGAAACTGGGTGGTTCTTGCTGGTTCTTGAATAATCTTACGCAACGCCGTCGTACGATGTCCGCAATGCCCACAACAGCGCTGAATTATGAATTTATTATCCCCCTGAGGGGAGGGAAAGCAACGAACTACCGCTGAACCACCCCCCAGACACAACACAACAACATCAACCTGTCGTCCGAAAGAAAGAAGGAGGATTACGAAATATTACCAGCCAGCTAGCACGGGAAGTCCCGCTCTTTTATGTTTTTTTCTTCTCATAAACGACGAAAACATTTCGTTCGTGCAGACGGGCAGGAGCAGGAGTGGCCCCAAAGCCACCATCCATTCCCAGCATCATTTCACGGTCGTGTGCGTGTCCCTAGTTCCCAACGCAACGACCCCGTGATAATTCATCATTTGTTTAAAGGAAACCATATCGGGTTTTATCTACATCAAATCGATGAAACTTCTTTAGTAGCACGATCCGCGCGATCGTTTCGAATTTTGCTGGCCTGCGATCGCATCTCCTCTTGTTGTTGCTAAGCCCCCGCAATCGAGAAAATCGAGAAAAAAAAAACAGTGAAGACAGCGCGAAGGATCGAAGGCGGCGGCAGAGCAAGGAGGTCGGCGTCGTCTGCGACAGCTTTTGTTTTGCATGGTTTGTCCCGTTTCCCCCCAAGACCGAGACAGACCACCGCACCGTAACCGTGCGACCACCGGTGTAAAGTATGTTGAGTTGAGTGTGGCTGTGGCCTCATTTGGCCGTGGCTCTTACGTGGATGGCGATGCTCTTAAGCCACGGCGCGGTCCACCACCCTTCCCCGCCCGGGCCTGTCTAGTGAAAACACGCACTGCACGCGTAAACAAATGTAAAAACAGAACGCGAACGAAATAGATCTTTTGCGCGAGACGGAATCCGGTAAGATCCAGACACCACCGCCGACTGAGGATCGTCTAGCGGCGGACGAGGTGTGATGTGTGCGATCCCTTTTTGGGTCGGTGACGAATGTCTCACAAAGTAGCTGGAATTTTGAGAATAAAGTTTGCAGTAACAATCAAATCAGATCGCTGATCGCGAGAGGCGCGACAACGTTTTTCAGAGGTTGAACAATATTCAACAGCAAGACGGACGATTCGCGACGACTCGCGGTGTCAAGCGGACGGAGAGGAAGGCGCGGATCCTTTGTAGTGGTAGGTCGATCGCGCGAAAACAACATCCTAGTACGTGGAACAGCCGCGAGGTACGGGAAGGGGTAGGACCCGCACGGCGTCTGAGAATGTTTTCGGTGGCGGCGGCGAAGACGACGGCGTTTCTAATTTTGGGCCGCCTGCCATACCGGGGGCCACAGGCCACCACCACCACACCGCACGACATCCTTCTCCTTCTCGTCCTCGGTTGATGTTTAGTTTGCCGACACAGCACCTAACAGGGTCGCTCCCCTCATCCTCTCTCTCCTTCTCGTACTCCTACTGTCCCACTACCTTTTAAGCGCGATCAAGTTGCAGTACGAAATGTTGCTCCAATTGTTCCTTAAGTTTTGAAAGGAAATGTTGAAATTCTTGCACAATTATGCGAACCGGGCAATTTATTCCGTTTTTCGGCTTTTCATTTCATTGTCTCGAAAATCCGTTCCCAAGGGAAACGATATCACCTCTTATGTAAAGTCTGCAAAAGAGTTCTGTTCTGGCGACGGCAACCAATGGCACAAAAACAACATTGCAATCTGTTTTCTATTTGCACTAACCGCCTTGCCTCTTTCTGTTTATCAACGGCTTCAGCGCCTGCTGGTGCGCGAAATTGGGTTCCGGTTCCGCGAAAAAGATTTCACTGGAACGACGGCGGGGCGGCTGAATGGCCTGTGGGGGGACCTGCGGACGCGGTTCCATTTTTATCACATTTTTATTTTACTAAACACAATAACAACAAACACGCCGCTCGGCCGGCCGGCCAGCCAGTAACACACAACTACACTGCTGGCTGCTGCATTTCAGCTGATTCATTTGTTTTCTGTCTCGCCAAAGATGCACTGCACTGTTATGAACATTCTGCAAGTTAGCTCGTCGTCGGTTTCTCGTTAACATGTGTGTGCGTTCTTCGTACCACGGTGAGATAACACATTGTAGTAGCCACTGTTTCACGTACTGTACGCGCCTCGATGTTTCAAATAAAAAGAGGAGAACCGAATTGGGGTAGAGAATGGGGGCCGGAGCCATTGGCGAGCTGATAACGGGTCGCCGCCGGAATTTTGAACGTAAAATCCCAGTCTAATCTTGCAGCTGGTGTATTCTTGGTGCACTGGTTGCTCTCGTTATTTAGAAACGTCTGGAATATTTCCTCTTTTCCGTAATTGAAATACATGTCCTCTCAACACCAAAATCACACAAAGCCAAAGGTTGCTTAGATTTCATTCGGAATGCAACATTCCTCGATCGGACAGCAGACCATCCATGCCATGAGTTTAGAAAGGCAAACAGTTCTTCGCTTTCATTTATCGCACCATTTTTTATAATTTGTAATGATGCTATTTGAAATCTCTCAACCAGAGAAGAGAGATCCCGACACACTTCCATCGATCGTTGGCTGTTTCCCCATGAATCGTAGAGGATCCCAGCAGTTCCAGGGATTTTGGGTCAAAATTCTTATCATCCTCTGTGTTTCGGCCCTTTTTGGATGATTGATGGCGCCACCCAAAGGGCACGCAACACGCGCATTCCATTTGGATGTTGCTCAATAGCCCGGGCCCCCCCTCCTCTCCACCATTTTGTACTGCAGTCGACGTGAACAATGTGGCCACTCCGGGTCTGTGTTTACAACCGCGCATCATCTTCCACGCACGCACCGTTCGAGTGTGCGACTATCGCGGTTAGCGCGTGTCCTCCTCCTATCACTTACACGTCGTCATCAACATCATCATCATCACCGTCGTGGTCATCGTTGTCGTCGTAGCGCCACTTGTCGCCACCGGTCGAAACGAATGGCCGAGCCGCTCGTCTAGCGGCTCGTCGTCGTGTTACGGGTGTGAGTGTTGCTTTTTCATGTTTTGACTCGGCTCGCGGTGCTGTGTGCTGGGGGGAAGGGGGGGGGGGGGGAACAGAGCGATAAGCGAGCGAACTGAACTGAACCAGAGAGGAAGGAGCGCCACGTGTGCGCAGCAAGTGGCAAAGAAGCGCAAGGGAGAGAGTGGGAGGGTAAGAGAAGCCAGAGAACATTGTTGCAGTGCATTTTGCGCACATTGCAACACCCACCCACCACCCACCCACCAAACCGAGGCGCCATCGCGATGACATCGTCGTCGGCCGCCTCAGTCTGCTTCTCACGGTCGTGGCGCGTAGAACGTTTTGCTGCTTTTTGTGTGTGGTACGCGGGTATCGGATCCATTTGGATATCATTGTGCCGTCACCCCGCCCCCCAACGCTTTTATATTGTTTTGATCGTTGTTTGTACTGTAACAGCCCCCCCTCCCCCCTTGGGTTCTGGGTGTGCTTTCGTGGAAACCATTACAGTGTGCATCGTGATCATCACGCAGTGAAAGGGAGGGGAGTCGTGTGCAAATTGCCGTCGTTGTTTTGATCGTTTATCTTTTCCGGCGAACAGCAGTTATTGGGAGCAGTGGGCGGGCGGCCGGTGCCTTTCGTCTTGATCGTGGAGTTCACAGTAACTGATAGAGGTGGCCCCTGGAGCAAAGGGTTCGGATAGGGTTCTTTAGAAAAAGGGTGGTGTACGATTTCGGAGGAAAACCCAATCCGGTTAGAAGCGTAAACAGCACGCGGTCACAAGCAACTGATAAGTGTTAGTTCCGTTAGCCAGTCGCCGGCACGGGGGGCTCTGTGTTGTGTACGCGTACCAGGATCCGGGTGCAGTGTGTACGTGCCTGTTGAGTGTAGAGTGGTACGAGGTAAGCCAACCTGGAAGAGTGTTATTGCCAGTCAGAAATTAGAAGTGATTCCCCTTTCCTCTACAATCTTTCACGGGTTTCTCAAGCGTGTCAACACTTCAGGGATGCATAGATAACCTGCTCCTCAGAAAATCAATTGTCGTGGTGCATTTTTTAAAACAAATCGCATAAAGGGGGGCCCTCGTTAATTTCTGGTAACAAAAAGAGGCTCATTTTTGACTATTTTTTGTGATGCAACCATTCAACTTTATTTGTTTAAGTAAATAGCATATTAAACTACAGGTTTTGAAGAATATTTAGTACTATTTTGGGCAAGATTTATCAAAAACTTTATCCATGATATAAAATTTATGAAGGTGTGAAAAAATACTTTTTACGGTGCCTATCGTAGCTGCCTGATGGGTCATCAGAAAAATACAAGTAAATATTCTTTTGATAGTTTATAAGTTTATCCAGGTAGCCCCGTCGAGGTTTTTGTTAAATTTCCTTTTTTTCGATTTTTGGCAGATTTTTAAAGTTGAAAAAGTGATCCTTTTTGTCATTTTGCCTAAAAACACGATTTTTAAAGATTTGTTTAAAAAAAAGTATCACCAACGATGGGCACCGACTTTGAAAACGTTAGTTTTGAGAAACGCTCTTGAAAGCAGCGTGCTGCATGGAGCCTTGTATTAAACGCGGATTTAAAAAAATCTGCAACTTGGTCAGTTTTGCTTCGATTGGTCAAAAAAAAAATTACAAAATGTTCTTGAAGTGATCAGGTTTCAAGGAAAAATGTTAAACATATGTGTCACAAAACAAATTAAATACCGGAGTCCCCTTTAAGGCTTAACTGACGGCGAAGTGCGAAACACGGGCTATCTATTATTGTGCTAGAGAGGCAGCATGTCATGGCATACGATACCTGCCTAATTACGTCTTTGCCAATTTTTTTTTTTGGAGAGGTACTGAGTCCGCGACCCCTGCACCATGCCATTGTGTACGTGTGCCGCATTTAATGCGCATTTCGGGGCTTATCACCTTCACGGGCGTGATGGATGTTGCCATGTTTTGTGCCCATACTTTGTGTACCGGTGGTGCATTCGTGTCCAGTTTCTTTCCAGATTTGGATTCGAAAACCGTTTGGATCTTCAGCATGAGGCACTGCCACTTGGTGTCCGATCGATTAACTCTTAATTGCTGTTAATTAGAGAGAGAGAGAGAGTGGCTTACTCAGGAAAAAAACCACATCGTCAATAATTGAGAATTGAGCAGCAGCGGGAGGGAAACTCATAATCAATTGAATCACATCACACTTATCAACCTACCTCCCCCTCCCTTCGACGTTTGTTGGGAATAAACAATCAATCAACATCTGCGATCCTGAGATATCGGCCAAGGCAATGAAGCAGACGGATATCCTTGAAGATCTCGAGGGTATCGTGCAGTACGCAGTCTATTCCACAGCATCCTTGATTGATATACGTCGCAGTAACGTTCAATTGACGCCAAAATTCAAAAACACATCCCACGGCCCATCCCCGAGCGCACTCTGTTGCTTCGCAGTAACCTCGGGAGTGCCTCGCTTCGTCACTTTCCAGACATTTCATGTGTTTTTTTTTTCGGCGCCTACTGCATATGCGCCGCATATATTCGTCAAAACTCCTTTACCATCGAATGTACGACGTCGACGACGACGGTATAAATAACCTTCTGGAAACTGGTCGTTCCCCTGGACTCCCCTCCGCGTGGCCTAGCGGTGTGCCGGGACGACGGTCTTTGCCGTGGTCATTAGCATGTCAACCTCGAAGGAGCGTCGATGGCGGCGGCGGCGATTCGTCTCATTTACTCACCCCGAGAAGGCGGCCATGCTCTGGACGGGTGTTGGTTGGCGTGCGGTGGGGCCAAAGATGCTGCTGTGTGCGCATGGCCGATAGACGATGACGTCGGTCGACCGACTTTTTGCCCCTGTCTCCGGGAATCGCTTTGCCTGCCTGCCTGCCTGCCTGCCTGCCTGGCTGTTGGTGGTTCCTCGCCTGTCTGCCTGCCCGTAACGTGTAACGGGATGGGTTTCACTTCATTCTCCTGCGGGAGCAGGCCGTCGCCGCCGCCCAAACACCGCCAGAATCCCTGACCTAACGCAATGTGGAGATCTGTGGTCGTGTGTGCGCAGAGCGCGGGAAAACCGGGACACCCGGGACAGAAGAGACAGCCTTTAGTGATTTTATTAGCATCCATCGCTGGATGGCTGCGATGGCGTGCGTAGCAGCGCGCTGTGTGTGGCTTGTGACTTCTCGACGCCACGCGACAGACGCGCGCTGCCCCCCCGCCCTGGTTCAATGTTCAACGGAGAACTGACCTCGTTAAGGTCAGAACTTTCGTCTCGCCTCTCGAGTGTTCAGTCGCAGTCGCAGCAGGCTTTGTCAAGCAAGGATTTACAGCAACCGTGGGACCCGAAGGTCGTTTGTTGCTGCGGCTCTCCTTCGGCTTACTGCGATTTTCGGGCAGGCATATCGAGCCGATCATCGTATGAGAAGGTTTTGATCATTACCGGCATTTTGATGCGTTGTTGGGTGTGGCTCTCTACCTCTTGTATGAAAATTGATGGTAAGGGTTATGAGATCAAGCGCCGCCGACCCCCCCCCCCCCCCCCCCCCCACATAGCGGATCTACGGAATTATGTTTCGCATTCAGGGCAAACACACTCACTCACACACCTGCAGTCACACCGTGCTGCTGCTGCTGATACACACCCGTAGCGAGATTGCGCGCGTAGTGGAGGGATAATCGACCCGGAACGGAAGTGGCCGCTGAGAGGGAGGGGTGAGCTGTACGCTCCGGTACGCCCCCTCCCCCGAGTACGTTTCGTCGTCGGCTAATGAATGAATGAAACCGTAAACTACTACTACACCAAGCGCACACCGTGTGGTTTGACGGAGAAGTTAGTAGTGTAGTGGAAAGGGAGTGGCTGGAAAGGGGGGGATAGCGTAAATTGCAATACACGGATCCGGTCTCCCACACCCCCCTCGCACTGCTGGCACTTTCTGGTGTGTGTGTGGGTGTGCATCCGGCAATGCAGCAACAACCGACGACGGATGCATCCGCCGCCCCAGTCCCCTTTCGATCTTTCTTTCCTCCTCGAGCGTACTACCCCCGCTTGGAGCTGCCATGTCGCTCCTTTGATGGATGTTGTCCGTGTAGGAGTTTGTGTAGGAGGGTGGGTGGGAGTGTGAGAAGAAAAAGGAGTAGTAGAATCTGCCATATACCGTACATAATGAATCATCCCACCCCGAGGATGATGATGATGATGCAACTGTGCTTCTGTTGCTGCTGCACAATTGAATTGGGTCAACCCACCAATGGGGTTGTGTGCATGTGTGTCTTATGTATAGCATCATGGCTGGGGCACAGCATCAGCAGGACCAATCCCTATCCGTGGCTGTGTTTCTCAGTTTTCTTCTGGAAAATTATTGATTTTTGGTTGGTATACCTTGCTCTTTTGTTCGTTGAATGTAGGGAATGCACTGGGCAGCGAAACACACTGGGCAGGTTGGCATCTGAATCTGGGTTTCTTTATAGGAGTTTCTCACTTTTTTTTTCTTAAAAGCAGATAGCAGCTACAGAAAGGAAAATAAATTATATTTTCATTAACAGTTCTGCAGTGCTCAGTATTTTCCCTTGTCTACTGTGATGAAAGCAGCTTGCCTTCCGATTGACATATCACTTTTGATTTGTTTTAAATTGTCAAAGTAGACTCAATTTAGGATTATTTTTTTTTTCAATGATTTTGTGAAAAGTACCTTCATATACGTTGATTAAATTTGGTTTTGCAATTTCTTCTGGCTATGTTTGAAAGTGTAACGTAATCTATTACAGAACAGATTCAACCTACACATTACCTTTCAGTTTAATTGCAACTACTCCTTTAACTGTGCTTAAATTATTCTATATCAGTGATTTAACACCAATTATTTAATTTTTTAACCAATTATGTTTAGCTGCTCCTATAATCGTTTGCTCAACACAAACCATAGCTTTGAAAACAGCCATCTTCATCGGTACAAGTCACTACCATTTGTGTAGCATATCTCTCTGCGCCGTGATATCAGCTGTAATAACTTGTTCGGAGCACAGGTGTATTGATGATTTGACAGGAAAACAATCCCGGTCGCCAACCACACTCTTGAGTAGATTCATCATAATAACGAACTAGAAAAAGGGGTAGGTTGACCCCCGGGGGGCCAGAGATAGGAGGACTGGATGATCATATGAGGGAATGCGCACGCGTGTGATGCTACCACATTCGAGTTCATTGACCCTTGCCTCCTCAGGGGGGGGGGGGGGGTTGTAAACAAGCCAAGCACCACCACCTTCGCGCGCCGCTTCACCCAGAGCCAAAAGTAAGAAGGTGTTTTCCGATTTTAACTTTCAAATCAATCCACAAGACACTTGATCATCCTTTCCCGCGTCGCGAGGACGACGACGACGGCCAGAAAAGAAGGGGGATGGGGGGGGGGGGGGGGTTGTCCGCTGCGCTGTTCTCTAAAAATTGTGCTGCGTTGGTCGAAAATGCTCGGATGTCGGCCGGCCGGCCAGCCAGCCAGCCAGCTGCGCAGTATTTTTGAATCAGAATTCTTGGAATCGAAACGCATTGGGCGAGCGCGGGCGGACGGACCGGGTCCCGCACGCGCTCGCGCTCTCTCTCTCTCCTTCTCTCGGTCACGGCGCGAAGGAATCACGCGCCTGATCTAATGCGCAGATCTAATGAGAAGCCGCCGGAAGGAACGGAGCGTCGTGGTGGTGAGGGGGGTTGGGGGAGATATGATGGTTTGTCTAACGGCCGCGACGCGCCGCGAGAGAATCAGCGCGCGTGACGATCAAATATTTGTATTGCGCAGCATTTGGTCTGACGTCTTCGCTAATTGGTGAGAGAGGATAGGGGGCAGGGCGCGAGCGAAGCTGAGGTGGGGCTGATACCAACCCCTCAGCGGGGTCTGTTGAACTTGACCGCCATGTATAACATGATAGAGGATGGAGGAGAAGGTTACAGGAGTCAAGAGAGAGAGAGAGAGAGAGAGAGAGAGAGAGAGAGAGAGAGAGAGAGAGAGAGAGAGAGAGAGAGAGAGAGAGAGAGAGAGAGAGAGAGAGAGAGAGAGAGAGAGAGAGAGAGAGAGCGGAATTCAGAAGGCAAGAGAGACAAACGACGAGTTTAATCAAGCCCCGCAAGCTCTCTGGACCGTTGGGAGGGGGGGGGGGGGGGGGGGCGGCGTACCAAACAGCAGATAGAAGCTGCTGGAGGTGGGGTAGCCCCCCCCAACTCTTCTAAGGGCGACGACACTAGCGAAAAATGCGGGGTGAAGACCTTGAATACCACCATGGCTGTTTCGCAGTCGAGGCTTAGTGGCACGGCGAGGGGTGGCGGATGTCTCAACCCGTTTGTTTTACCATCCTTATCGATCGATGGTGGTGGTCCACAGCTCGCACCGATAATGTTTACACCACACAATCGCAGCCGCGGAAGAATTGACACATCTGCGCTGATCATCCCAGCAGGCGCGGCTGCTAGTGGTTGGGTTGTGCTAATCATTGGCAACTAGATCCACGTGCGCAGAACTAGATCGTTGCTTTTCAGGGCTTCTTCTCCCATCTCTTGAACCCGCACGTTCGCGTGGCCCGTCCAGCAGGTCCGATATCCGTTCGGTCCGTTCTGTGTTTTGCCAATTGTGTTGCACCAGATTAGCTCTCCTTAGCCGGTTGTGTTTTCTCTAGTATTCCTATGAGTCAGCTGCCGAGAAAACAACGGGTTAGTGTGAAACAGCAGCGGGTACGTTGGTGACTGACCCCGATCCCGATACTAGCTCTCGAGCGTGCGCGCGCTACTTTGAGTCATAACTGTTGCAAAAGCGATTGCCATCCGTGTCCGTGATGTGTGTTTTTTTCCCTCCCTCTTCCGTTTGCAATGTTGTGCTGTTCTGGATGGCAAGAAAGCAAGGGCAGAAACGGATGGATGTGTTGGTTCTTATCGCAACAGCAAGATTGCATAACGACGCAGCGCATGCCCTCGAGGGCTTAGGTAGCTTAGGTTCGTTTGTTCAAACTCACACAGTCAGGTCAGTTCGGTCAACCACATGTAAACCACACACTACCTGCTATGTTTTGGCTTCTTTGCTGATATGGTAACGCTCATTAGCTAATCGGGGGTTGCTTTGTTCTTTTCCTTTTTTTCCGTTTGCAGATTGCAGATTCCGCAGCAGCTGATACAGAACGGTAGCGCAACAGTCATCATCAAGGAATTGAATCGTTGATTCGCGCGCCGCCAATCCTTGGCATTGCGGAAAACCGACGAAGGTATTTGTCCCATCGCGTAGGTGTGTTAAGGTGCACTTGGCTTGTGCGGGCTTAGCGAGGTGGACTTCGGATTCCTGCCAAAAATTCAAACCACACGCGCACCCAATTGGAGTAGTAAATTAACGCAAAATATAGCACAACACAGCAGGAAGGAAGCAAAAGAGAAGGAAACCTCAACGAGCGCAAACTAGCCTACAAGTAAACGCATACGACGCCGTAGCTTATCAAGCAAAACAATGAAAATGTCTTCTCAACTGGCACAAACAGCAGGAGGAGCACCGACAGCCATCTCGATCCCGCCAGCCTCGCTCAAATCGATGTCCACGGCGATGACGATGCCATCCTCTAACAACTCACATCCATCTGCTCACCAGTCCGGTGCTGCTGCGGCACAACACCAGCAAGGCTCAACGCCGGTGTCGATGACGGGCTCTACCGGTTCCGGTGGTAGTGGTGGCGGTGGCGGTGGCGGTGGCTCTATGACACCGATTTCCGTGCAAAATGCTAATGCCATCGCCATCTCCAACTCCACGATCGTAAAGGAAGGGTGGCTGTACAAGCGCGGTGAGCACATCAAGAACTGGCGGTCGCGCTACTTCATCCTGCGCGCCGACGGTACACTGGTCGGCTACAAGACGCGCCCGGATACGGCGGTGACGGAACCATCGAACAACTTCACCGTGCGCGGCTGCCAGATCATGTCGATCGATCGGCCGCGACCCTTCACCTTCATCATCCGTGGCCTACAGTGGACGACGGTGATCGAGCGGATGTTCCACGTGGATGATGAGGAGGAGCGTAAGGCCTGGGTGGATGCCATCCGCCGGGTGGCGAATCGGTTGAACGAGGAGGAAGTCTACCAGACCGGTCCGGCGTCGTCACTGCAGCCGGACGAGGAGGAGGAAGACTGCGAAATGGGCTCGATCGCCGAAGATGAGCTGCTTAGCGAGAAGATACCGGTGTACGGCACCTCAACGGACAAGATTAGCGGCAAAATGAAGGTGGTAAGTAGTGTACCCTCCGTATAATCTGATCGGCGTGATACCAAAAACCTTTCCCTTTAACCGTAGACGCTGGAAAACTTTGAGTTCCTCAAGGTGCTGGGCAAGGGCACGTTCGGAAAGGTGATCCTGTGCCGCGAAAAGAGTACCGCCAAGCTGTACGCGATCAAAATTCTCAAGAAGGACGTCATCATTCAGAAGGACGAAGTGGCTCACACGATGGCCGAAAATCGTGTGCTGAAGACAACGAACCATCCGTTCCTCATAGTAAGTTTGTACGGGGGGGGAGTTAGCATCCGCGGATTCCAGGTGTCCTTTTAATGCATCACTCTCCTATTTTCCCTGTTTGTCTCGTTTGCAGTCATTGAAATATTCTTTCCAAACCGTCGACCGGCTGTGCTTTGTGATGCAGTACGTGAACGGTGGAGAGCTGTTCTTCCATTTGAGCCGTGAGCGCATCTTTCCCGAGGACCGCACCCGGTTCTATGCGGCGGAGATCATCTCGGCACTCGGGTAAGTGTTCTTCTCGCGATGAGGCTTGTAGAAGTCCTTCAAAAGTGAAGACCTTGACTCTCCGGGGAATCCATGTGAAAAGCGCTACTGCTCCAGCAGTATACCTGTCCGAGATCCCTATAAATAACTGGCCGATCATCTACCCCAGTACAATGTATACCAACCATGCACTCCACCGGATTCTCCATGCATGCCGTCGTGCCCTTCCCTTATTGAGTTTGTCGCCAATAGCCGTCGGCATCGGAACGAGAGGCTTTTAGATTCAGTATTTGCTAGCATCAACAAACAATGACCTCCTGAGAGGAGAACGAATGCCATGGTACGGAGTGCGCCGCCAGCTTTGGTAGGAGAATGTTGTTTTTGTCGCTTTCGACACTTTGGCACGTTTTGTTTTGCACAACGCGCGCGCTCTGGAGGCTTTCTAGTCATCGACAGTTGCACAACCTTCGTCCCCTGTTGTGAGGTCTACCCACCCTCAAACCACAATCTCCCCCTTTCTCTCTCTCTCTCTTCCTCTGTGCTCCCAAATAGTATGAGGTCGGGATCACGGGAAAATCCCGGCGCGCCACTCAGCAGTGTGCGTGCTCCTCCACGGCTCCATGGGGCCTGTTTCTGTTATGATGCAGCAGTTTGAACTGTGGAAGGGAATGGGGTGAGAAAGGAAAGGCATGGCCGGGGGGTCAGGGGTGCTGGCGCCAAGCACTAACAGTGATGCAGCAGGGAGCAGGGTAACACGTGCGTTTAGCAAAGCTGTTTTGCCCACATCGTTGTTATGCCGGACATTCCGGCTGATGATCGATCGCGTTGCACGAATCGCGATCATTTGTAAATCAATTTTAAATTTGGCTCGATCCGATCGTTCAGGGAACTGTTATAGCTCATGATCATGATCCTTATTTCCAGCAGGATGTTCTGCTACCACTGCTTGGCACATAGCTCTCCACTGAAAATAGTCATTGCTTTTTTAATAAAATTAGGAATAATCTTAGGGATCAGATATCTGTTTGCTCATGATTATTATTGTTTCATGCATCATCTGTGCTGTTCGAAAAACAACTTCGAAGACCCTTGAGCTCTCCGGGAAATTCCCATGACGCAGCATGAATAAACATGTTATTATTATTATTTCAAGCTACTCATGAATTCAATTTACTTGTGAAATTATGACGATTTGTTTCCAAGATAAATTCAGTATATCAGAGTTTTTCTCAGTGTTTTGCACGTTCTTACTATCACTTGAGAGTGCGCATTTATGGTGACTGTTAGTCGAGCAACGCACGACGTTACCCGTTCGGAATGTTTCCCCATGCATGTACTGCGTCATTTGTTGTTCATGTTTGGCTGGCTTTGGGTTTACTAATGAGGTACTTCACCGTCGCTTACCCCCGACACACAGCTGTATTGGTAAAGGTGTGTCATTCATAAAACGGCACACGGTTTCATGCTTTTGAATGGCCACTACGCGTGGTGTTTGGTGAACGTGGGAATGGAACGGTTGGGCCGGTAATGTGAGGGCGTGAGTAGGGGACAGAGATAGTAGGGATCTGTTTGTTTTGATGGCGCGTTCGTTTGAGTGATGACTTTGACCTGTTGATCATTGGCCCGGTTGACGTCAGCGCGCGCAGATGGAGGAGTCTATTGACATGATTGATTCGAAGATACGGTTAGGGCAGCGGGCACCACGTGAATTGCGTTACGATTAATCGTGCTATTCATCTTTCATTTTCCCAGCTATCTGCACTCGCACGGCATCATCTATCGGGATTTGAAGCTGGAAAATCTGCTGCTCGACAAGGATGGCCACATCAAGATTGCCGATTTCGGGCTCTGCAAGGAAGACATTACATACGGGCGAACGACGAAGACGTTCTGCGGGACGCCCGAGTACCTGGCGCCGGAAGTGCTCGAGGATAACGATTATGGTCATGCGGTCGACTGGTGGGGTACCGGGGTCGTAATGTACGAGATGATTTGTGGTCGGTTGCCGTTCTACAACCGCGATCACGACATTCTCTTCACGCTCATCCTGATGGAGGAGGTGAAGTTCCCGCGTCAGATCAGTGCTAATGCGCGCAGTTTGTTGAGCGGGCTGCTGGTGAAGAATCCGAAGCAGCGGCTAGGTGGTGGTCAGGAGGATGCCAAGGAGATCATGGCGCATCCGTTCTTCGCCAGTATCAACTGGACAGATCTGGTGCACAAGCGTATAACGCCCCCGTTTAAGCCCCAGGTTACCAGTGACACCGATACGCGATACTTTGATAAAGAATTCACCGGTGAAAGTGTCGAGCTGACACCTTCCGACAATAATGGACCTCTCGGGGCGATCCAGGAGGAACCACACTTTTCCGAAGTGAGTTTTCGTCGTCGGACACAGGAACGTGACAAAAAAAGTATCCAATAACCTTTTAATGTCTATTTTTATTTGCTTTACAGTTCAGCTACCAGGACATGGCATCGACGATGAACACACCAAGCTACATCTCGTCGAACCACTCTTCCAATCACTCTTCCCACCACTCCTCAGCGCACCATTTTCCACACAATCCATCCAACCACCACGATCCTTCGATGCAGTGAGCCGCTATCGGGCTGAATGGGGCTCCTTCTCATTGAGTGTGACGACGGTAGAAGCTCTAGCAGACTACCGAGTAGAGGCTCCGGCGGCCACTTCTCTACTTGGTACCGGATGTAGTCGAGTCAGGTTGCTGCTGGCACAACCCGGGGGTGTGGTAGACGTTGAGGCAGATGTACCGGGTATACTCACACGCTCATGGATCGCTTCGACCGGTTGCGCAGCGTATCGAGACAACCACAGTATCTGTGAGTTTCAAGAGAACCAGGGAAATAGCACCCCGGCCCCAGATGCAGGCTGAGGGGAAATGACAAGATCGATTACGATTGAATCCTACCGGACTTCTTTCATGTGCTCGTCAAACTCCATGGTGTTCGCAATGTCCGTTCCTTATAACAGCCAATGGTTACTGGATGTACCTATTTGCTTTTTTTTTTTAAGTACACCTCATGACGCGCGCGTATATTGACGCGTGCTTGCGGAGAGGTATGATGGAGATCAAAGCTGTTAAAGCGATGCTGCTAAGCAGCTCAGAAAACAGCGAAACCCCGCCCATGTATCTAGATGCAATTCATATACTCGCAGCACTCTGTCAGCATAACGATTCAACTGATCGGCAGATTCCTACAGAACAGACCCCACACCACAACCTACATGCAGACACATAGACTACAGCCACATATAATAAGTTTAAACTGATCGCAATGTGCCAATTTTTTTTGCCATAGTTGCCCGTACGGAGCGCCAATCAATCCCCCCCTTGGATCTCAACTCAACATATTACATAGTGAGGTATCAGCTGATAATATTACTTACCTATCCCGTAGGTCAGTGTGTGGGTGTATGTTGAAAACCATATGCAGTGCAATTCAATGCATCCTCGCGTGAGGAATTCTTTTTTTTTGTATGAATTATTGATTATTTGATACTTTGTAAGAAACATTCTTTTTGATACTTAGCATCTGGGTGCATCCTTCCTCCATTTCCGGTCATATTTTGTGTACTATCCGTTTAAGAAATGAAAAAAGAAAAAAATAAGCACATACACACATACAAACAATTTATTATAGTAATACGTCCTGTCCAAAGGATTGTGCGTCCTGCATTTAGCGAGATGCGAAAAGGAAAAGTAGACGAGCCGAGATTAATGGAACCCCAGAAACCCAAACAACTGCCCCTTGATCATACCGCTAGGAGGATGAACCGCTTAATGTTATCGACAGTCAAACAGTGGGCGCGTGTGTGGCGTATGTGGGCGCCCTCGGAATCGTGTGTACTAATACCGTGTGACGACGACGAAATGCATAGAAATAACGCGGAAAGCAACGGGCTGTGATAGAACGGAGTTGATGATAACATGTAAGAACTGTAGAAAACGTAGTGAGGTCGCCAATGGAGCTACCAACTCTTAGGCTATAGAATATGATGTTGATGAAATGAAGGAGGAAAGCATTGCGAAAGTGACATTGGAGTGCTGTATGAAGCTATGGAGCTGAAACTACTGGCACTAGCAGCAGCTCGTGGTGCTAAGAGAATGAAGTTGAATGTAGCCACGAGGCATGTAATGTAGGGCGAACAATAGAATGACTACTGGGGGTTGAATTAAGAAGAATGGAAACGGCGACGCCTCTCAACGCTCGGTAGTAGTGTGGGAAAACGATCGAGGAACAAAATGAAATGGGCATGCGCCTAAGATAATTTGCTTGTCGGGCCCGGCGGCATGTGGTTTTAAGATACAAATCATCCATTTTGTGCGCTCGCGAACATAAGGCGGTCTTCTAACATCGATAACAACTGCGTAAAATTTTGGTTGTATGTTCTTTTTTTTATGTCAAGTAGGCACCGATCCTAGAGGAGAAGTAGAAAGTAGTTAGGTACTGAAATGTAGGGGAATTAGCAACAGCATCAGCAGCAGCAGCAGCAGCAGCAGCATCATCAGGCATCAACAAATTCACACCGGACAAGCTCTCATTAAAGAGAAGATGTAGATTTGTAGTGTCATTTTGGAACAACAGCCGAGGAAATATATATATATATATACATATATCACTGCCTTAGCCTTGACGTGACGAATGGAACTTGCAACTTATAATGAATAAGCAGATTACTAGTAAGAGTAGAATTGTATCTGGAATGTGGATGGTGGTGGATTCACCCGCTGTAGTAGCTGTTGGCTGCTTTGAAATGATCTTCGCGCGACGAAGAGTACCGACCGTGGCGAAAGGTGCAGGTGGGTTTTTCGTGTGAATAAGGCCTTTAAGGGAAGATTAAACTTTACGTTATGCGCTACCGTTAATTGCTTTGATTTGTAAAATTGAAAAACAACCAAATTGATAAAGGGACTCAGTAACATTGTCGTATAAAGTTCGGCCTCCCCCAATGTTCAAGAATGAAAGCTGCTTTTGGATTATCTAACAACAGTCAATGCGGACAATGGAAGCCAATGCAGCCCAGCTTGCGGAGACTCGGAAGTCTTTTCAGTTTGGCTATTTTTCTGGAGATACGAGGTGTGGGGCGAGTTGATAGAGATGGCCACACGTCGAGGTTTAGTACGGCTAGGTTTAGATCAGATCCACATCCCGTTTCACTTGATAATAGAATCGAAGCAACTAATCTCGTGTATGCGGACGATGGCCTACTAAGCGCTACTACTACTAATACTATTAGTTCTAGTATAGGTTAACTACATATTTAGGTTACAAAAACACACTTAAATAGGATGAAATAAATCTTATGAAGAAAATATGTTTTCTTGACCTTCTTGAGAATCTATTGAGAAATATATGCCAGCTGGTAAGACTTTTTTGACTCTCCATTCTCGTCGTTGGTAGCACTCAGTATGAATACCAGCTAGATTTTCCTTTCGATGTTGTTGCTATCTTTTCAAAACTCGGCTCGACCGGAATTAGTTTACAATTTTTGTGGTTGTTTTCGTTGCGAGTTTGAATGTGTATCTGTTTGAAGCTCTTCAAAATCCAGGGCGCTGCACCACAACGATAGAATTAAAAATAAAAAAATATTATAAATATTCATTAATATTGATTCGAACAAAAATTGCACCGGAGCCATTTAAAACGATTTGACTAAGATTAAAATTAGCTGGGCTGTTCTTTTTTAAAGGTTTTGCACACTGGATGCAGCACTTGCGGCACTGTTTTTGGCGCACGTCTGAACGCTCACATAGGATCCCGTGTTTGACAAGCTAAAATGGTGTCCGCAACTGCTGCATCCAACTGTGTGGCAAAGCCTTGATTGACACATCTCGCTCGCCGCGCTCATTTTTACGCCGCTACGCCATCATTGTTCGACACGGGGTTTCGTAGATTTACGGCAAACGCGAATTTTAAGGTAAGCTGAAAACCAACTACTTCTTTAGATTAGCAGCGGCTCTACGCCAACTAATTGTTAGCATGCCGGCATTAGCAATATGTAGGCCGGTGGCCACGATAGAAGCTTGGCGTCCTGAAGGGATACGCGTATGATAGCGAACGGCAAATGGTGTTCCTTGGTCCGTGCCCGTTTTCCATCATTCGGTCTTTAGAAAACTTGAGTAGGATAAATGAGATTCGCCCTCGAGAGGCAGCCAGCACCGGTCCGGGTGTCCATCGACAAGCATCGACATCGATTGATCGCTAAGTCCATTTTTCTGTTCTTTTCCCCCTAGCACTGAACGAACAACATTCCTCGTACACCGTCGCGGCTTCCGTGAAGGGAGCGCACAAACTAACCTAAAAATTGCAAGACAACAGCAACCGGGTCGGGTCGCTTGGTTGCCGTTGTGCCCGCTTAAAACCAGACAAAATCTTATCCAGAACATCACAGTAGACACATTGTCTACCCGTTCGTTGAAACTAGCGTTTAAGGGTATGTGT
>NC_064877.1:29877500-29902500 GCF_943734665.1 Anopheles aquasalis | reverse complement strand
GCTTGCGCTGACGGATGCGAAGAACAAGGAGCAGCAAATTCGGAAGATCGCCAAGCGCTACAAGGAATCCTTCATCGAGATGCAAAAGGAGAACGATGAGCTGAAGGTACAGCTGAACATCAATCCTGCTGCAGCAGAGACACAAGACAAGACTGAACCGTCCGGTGGCGATAGTACCGTGGAGAGTGGTGGCGCTAGTGGTAGTACCACCGGCGATGCGGCAAGTTTCGCCGCACAGCTAGAAGATTTGCGCTCGCAAACCAGCGAAGAGATCGATACGCTTCGCAGAGAAAACGAACTGCTACGGGCGAAGGTGGAGAAGGTGGACCAGCAGCAGCGTACACAGGGTGCTGACACGGCCGCGGCGACGGCGGCGGCCGGTAGCGATAAGCATCGCATCACGGCACTGACGGAACAGAAGGCCACTATGGTTCGCGAGCTGCAAGCCGTCCGGGCACAGTTGTTGAAGGCGCGCGAAGAACTGGAACTGCAGCGTACGCAGTACGAGGGACGCTTGGCGCAGCTCGAGAAGGAGGCTGGCGAGAGCAAGGAGGTAATTGCACGGTTAAGTCGCGAAAACGAACAGTTCACCGTCCGGTTGAGCCAGCTGACGCGCCAGCTAGGACTGCAGCAAGCAACGAAGCCATCAACCAGTGCCGGCGTTGTTGGTGCGGGTTCGTCCGAGAAGCCTGTGGGCGAGAGCCCCCGGACAGCGAACGTGAAACCGATGGCCGGACCGAGCGTTCAGCAATCGGCCACCGTAACACCACGCCGTGTCAATGAAACACCATTGGCCAGCATACGACCGATGGCGGTCGGAAGTCGCACCGTTGCTGTTCTCCCCACAAGCCAGACGAGCAGTAGCAGTGGCAGCAGCAGCAGCAGCAGCACCAGCTCAAGCACAAGCACCGGTGGCAACAATGTAGCCATTGTACAGGGTTCCTCTTCTTCCTCTGGACTGACCGCGACAGGACCCTCGTCGAATGCGGTTCCGGCAGGATCATCATCGTCTGTGACAGGTGCAGGCCCGGGTAGTAGCAGCAGTAGTAGCATTACCGTCGGTGGAAGCTTGCCTGGAACGTCGTCCGCAGTAGCTTCGAGCCTCACCACAGCATTGGTGCCTCCCCAGCAACAAGTCCACACAACTGCCAGCAGCAGCAGCAGCGCAGGTGTTGGTGGCAATCTGAACGAGTCACTGATTGTGTCTTCGTCCCCTAGTAGCTCCCATACTGATTACATGCCAGCAACCAGTTCAGCGAACGTCGCTGTAGCTGCCGTACCCCCAATGGGATCGGCAACGACCTCTTCCTCCTCATCAAACGCTGCGGAAAGTTCGTCTTCATCTTCTTCGACGGCTTTGCTGACGGCCGAAAGTGATAGCCCTGCGCAGCCATCTACAGGCGGTGTGGCACCCATTGTCGTTGTAGCTGATCAGCAACAATCAACACAGCAACAGCAGCAGCAGCAGCAACAGCAACAGCAGGCTGCTGTTGCCATGGTGTTACCACAGGTGGATGGCCAACAACAAATCCAACAGCAGGTGCAACAGCAACTTCAACCATCTCAACCATCTGCGAGTCTGGCAGCGTTGCCGCAGCAACAGCAGCTAGCTCAGCAGCCTCAGGACAAGGTAGGTTAAGCAACAACCCATGGTTAGGTTGGATTTATCTCAAATGAAACACCAAAATCAATCAATTCCTCGATCCTCATGCTTAGTGTTTGCAACTGCTCAATCAACAGACCAGCCAACAGCAGCAGGCCTCTTCTAGCAGCACGGTCACGACGACTCAGGCCGGCCCTAAGCGCCCACGGGATGTGGAAGGTGATAGTTCAACGGATACGGTTAGCCAGCAAACAGGCAGCAAACAGACACCGGCCAAGAAGCGCCTCCGGATGGCCCAACCAGCTACCGGCGAAGCATTCCAGGTATGTATTGATTGGACAGCTGACAGCAGCAGGAGTTAATGTGGTTTATCTTGTGTGTTCTTCGTTGCAGGGAGTAAGCGGTTCAGGTATGGAGGTGGAGTATCAGGTACCGACATCATCGCAACGCGATCAGGAAGACGAAGTGATCGCCGTTGATACCGAGGAGGAGGAGGACGAGGAAGAGGACGATGATGTGAACGACGTGGAGGATGACGAGGACGAGGAGGAAGATGAGGATGAAGAGGAAGAGGAGGAAGAGGATGTTGGGATGGCCGATGAGGGTACAGCTGAAGCGGACGATGGTCCAATGTTTGCGGATGGCTACGAGGTCGGTGAATCGTACGGTGGACAGCAGGGCGCAGGGGAAGGTCCCGACATCGACGAGGATAACAACATTGCGTCGGCCAGCAATAACGAGGTGGATGTGATGGATGATGACAACGAGCTAAGGAACGCGGCGTGTGGGTCATCATCGACTAGTACGACCACAACCACCGCTTCCGCGGCCGCCTCGTCCAGTGGTGTCAAATCGAGCCAATCGCAACCGGCCCAACAGACAATGGATACCACCGTCGACGCGGAAACCAGTAGCACCAGTGGCCTGGTGGCAGCGGCTGGTAGCTCTTCATCCATCGCCAACACTACCACCGTACAGCACGGTTCATCCACCTATACCCTGGAATCGTCCTCATCCTCTTCATCGTCGGGCATTGGCGAAACGAGCACCACGACCGGCACCGTCACTGGCAGCAACAACATTGCCTCGTCACACGATTCCTCCCCGCAGCAACCCCAGATACAGAGCACTACTAGTGGCACCGGTTCGGCTGGTGTAGCCGAAAGTGGCACACCGCAGCCATCGGGCAGTAGCAACGTCGTTGGTGGAAGCACTAGCGCCAGCACCAGTACCAGTAGTAGCAGCAGCAGCAGCATCGTAGCCACTGCTCGCCAGGTGGTTAATCCGCTCACTCGCCATCAGCAACAGGCGGCTCATCTGATGCTGATGCAGCAGCAGCAAGGCTATGACGAGGGTGCCGCCGACGATCGCAATGTCCCAAGCACGCCCACACTGTACGCTTCACGCCGAAGCGACGGGTAAGACATTCATCTTTCTTTTCTTCTCTTACTAACTATTGGTTGTGTGCGTCTTCTATGTGAAAGATGGTTTGCTGGGGAGAACAACTGTTAATAAGAATCATAAACCCAATCCCTCCGATCATCTCCTTCTTCCCGCTATCAAATTATTATAAGAAGCTGTTCCCTTTTGTCAGTACTGTTTATCTGTTGTAACATAAGGCTTTTCCTATCATTTCTTTTTAACAATTAGACCGATCTAGTTCATGTATGATCTTCAAGTCTAACCAATATAGATGATAAAGCTGCCTATGATACGAAAATGCTGGCAATCACGCAAAATTTTGGGTCACTTTCTTCTAATAGGTTTAATAATTCCCTTTGTGTTCACTCATTACGGTCCGTAGAGACATGCTCATCGCCAATATCTTTCCTACCATTGGCATGCATCACAAAAGCATCCGTCCAAGACTTTCCTTATATTGTCTATGGATGGAGCAATACGTAACGTTTATTGCCTATTTGTTGTGTTTGTTGTAGCTTGCATTTTATGTTGGCGAACACTAGCGCTACCATTCATGAAACAATTTGAATTATTTCAAAAAACTTCTAATGTTGCACCATTATCCACATTCTATCATATCCCTCACATATTCATTCTGACCGGCTAGCGCATCCAGCGGCTAATGCTCTTTTAATCTTTTTTTTCTTCTTTCATCTTCTATCCTATCGCTTTTGGCTTCCGAAAGATTGATGTGAAGAAAGCGAATCTGCGAAGACAGTCGAATATAGGGTGAGAGTAATAGTGTACGATATCAGTGTGCCAAGATGTGTGCGCGCGCGCCGATCACCTGATACCGCGAACACAGCAGATAAAGGGAAGACTGACGGCTGAAGAGAGATATAGGTGATAGTGATAAGCAAACAGAAGCTCGCGACCATCAGACGCTCGTTATCAGGAATCTAAGGAATCTTTTTACATTATTGTACAAATGAAACCCTTTACGTATATACGACCGACCAGATCCTGGACAATGGATGGTGAGGTCTCGGTGTGCCAATACACTTCCGCAGCATTAGTTATAGAAGCATTAGTTATGTGTCCCTTCAAACGATCATCATCGTATTCAAACGTGTTGCTTCCATGCTCTTAGTATAATAGCTTAGCGTTAGACAAATCCTACCGCTCTGCGTTCTACGTGAATTGAGAAATTATACAGACAGCGAACGCGCGAGGCACTACAGATCAACACAACAAGAGACAACGGCAGCAATCAAAGCGAGTGCGCACACGATTTCGTGTCATCGTCTTTCTGTTGCGTCGTAGAATAATTCAATAGGGACGGCTAACCAGCAAGCATCTACTAGAAGGAGCTTACTATATTTCCTTTTCTTTCTGCTAACCGGCACACCTAAAATAACGGATGTGATCTGATTGATTACGACACTGATCCGCGATCAATACGCATGCTGGCAAACGGCGCAAGGCGCAAAGACAGAAATACCTTGTTGCACCGGGCGCCCCCGACTTTACACTAGTTTTAGACCGGTAGTTATCATTACTTGTATTATTTTCTCCCCTTTCTCATTCATCCGGAAAGTCTAGTATCCTTCACAATTATCACGAGGGCCGCAATTACGCACCGTTTCTCTTTCTTAAGCTAAGAATAAAAATGAACACCTCTACAATAGTTTCAAACGAAGAATCGAGTTTGTATGTATGTCGTTGTGTGTGTTCCGGTGTGTGTATCACGATGTCGCGATTTGTAATGGTTGCATTTCATTTGTGATAAAACCCCATGTCCATGTCCAGGCTTATCTACTACTAACTTCATTGTTGCGATGATGAGAAGCGAAATTTGAAATCTATTGAAATTGAAAAGAATTATGAGAATCGAGAGAGGTAGAAAAAAGCGATAAAAAAAACAGGAGTAGAATTCAAACAAAGATGAGTCTGCATTGTTCTGTGGCGTCGGCTTGTCGTAGGTTCACGAACTAAATCCTATCGATGTTTCATTAGTTCGTATTATGTTTATTATTTTCTCATTTTTTTGCTTTTTTAAATTGTTACACTTTTTAAAAGTTTGTGCTCCAGCTCAACAAATAAATGGAAGAAGGAGATGGGATGCTTCCGTGCGAGCGGCACCCTTGTACTGCATGGTCCTTAGCAAAGCATGAGACTCCTTTTTATTTCCTTTCGGTTGCTTTCCATTTCCCCTGCCAAGAGTGGCCAAATACTGCATACGATGATAGTGGACAACAATAGCCAATATAATGTGTTTTGGTTCTCTGCTTCCGCAGGTTCAGTGAAACCATCCTGAGCTCGCCACATCCGCAAGTTCCGAATGCACGATTTGTCTTTGGCGAACCTTCTTCAGGAAGCGGACGTCAGTTGCCCGTTGTTCCGGTAAGCAGCCGATCAGATGGAACTGCTGGGCAGCAACAACAGCAGCAGCAGCAGCAGCAGCCCCAGGAGCTGCCACAGTTCCTCGATGATACTAGCCTTGGACCACTGGAGGAGTCGGCCGTAGGTTCTGGCGTCGCCGGCAGTAGCAGCAGTAGCAGCAGTAGCAGAGGCCGTGTTGTACCATCCACTACTACAACGTGCGAAGCGCAAGCGTCCTCTGCAGGCGATCTGGAGAATGCGTTGCTTCAGGATGATGACGAGGAAGAGGAGGAGGAGCAGCAGCCCGAGCAACAGCCAGAGCAGCAACAACAAACGCTACACCAGCAAGAGGAACAGCAGCAGCTGCAGCAGGAGCAGCTGCCACAACAGTCAGAGACGCACTCACAGCCACCTTCACAAGAACACCAACAACAACAACAACAGCATGAGGAGATGGATGTACAAGAACAACAACAGCAGCAGCAGCAGCCGGAGGCTGGACCTTCTTCCGCGCCAAGCGTAAGTTTTTGCAGTAAAACCGGGCGGCACCCCAATCTCATGCAAAAGGTCGGTCAGTTGAATATATTGCGCTCCTCTTCGCTCTTGTTACAGAACTCGGCAGCCAACAATGAGGCGGAGTATGTGCAACCGCCCAAGAGAAACTTGCGCTCGCTGAGCCAAGCCAGTCTCAGCTACGATCTCAATACTCGGGCTCAGAAACGGGATGCGTCCGGTCGGGAAGATTTTAATCGCAGTTGGAGCGATCCACGGTGTAAGTATTGCTGGGTTGAAAATGTGGAATATAACTCTCATATTTGCCCATTCTCCGATCTTTGATCGCAGCTCATCAAGCAAGAGGCATGTCACGTATACCGGCGCGTGCTGGTCCATCGGCCTCTGCCCATCAGCGCATTTATCACGGAAAAAACATGCAAGAACAACAGCAGATGCAGCAGATGCAGCAAATGCAGCAGATGCAGCATATGCAGCAAATGCAGCAGCAGCAGCAGCAGCAACAGTACTCGGGCCAGCAAATGGGTCACTCGCCGCGTCAGAGAGGAGGACAGCGCGGTGGCAGGCGAGGACGAGCGGGGCGACGTCGCCAAAGTGGCGCATACTAAATTATTTTCCTTCAATTACCTTTTTTGATCCACGTTCTTCGTAGGTTTAATCGTAGCTGTAACTTATAGTTAACCACCGAGGCTGGTTAAACCTACAATCTGCATACGCATTTCTGGAATGAAAAAGATGCAATCAAAATAAAATAAACACTACGACACACAGTACGACAACACACGGTTTTTGCAAATTGTCCGGTACTATCCGAATGGTAACATCTGAACTGCAAGTGTTTCAGAGTTGCAATCATCATGTGATAGTTCGATTGGAATCACCAAATACTCAACTTGTTGCTTTTGATAAGAACCACATCGGACGTCAATACGCGTTCCTTTGTCACTTTATTCGCTCGCATAGACTAGAATACAAAATGTCGTATAAAAATAGGCAGCCGGATAGCGTCTGCGTTTTCAGAGCCGCGACACAGACTCACCAAGATCCACTCTCGCTTCGCTGTACTACTAATGCCGAATCGGTCGGTTGAAGAAAAGAATAGGCAGAAAGCAAAGGCACAACACACACACACAAACGCACACAAACACAGCATTAGAAGTAGTGCACTAATCAACTGTTTCCGAAATGGCCGCAGTACGGAGCTGCTGCTGCTTCGCGGTGCTAGGCGATGAAGATGCCTGCTGCGATGGTTTCGATTCGGATGCCATCCACGCCTTACCCTCACGGAGAGCCTGCTGTTGGTGGTGGTCATGGTGACTAGTGGTGGTCCCAGCCCGACTGCCATCGATGGCTAGGGCCCGTTTGGAGTTTTGCACAAACTCCATCAGTCCACGGGACATGTAGTATGGCCGCCCGATACCGTCGTTCGTCTCGCAATCCTCACAGAAGCACAGAAATATCGTATCGACCGTCATCTGTGGTGAAAGGAAACGTGCAGAGGAAGGTTAGCAACAAGACACGAGAGAGAGAGAGAGAGAGAGAGAGAGAGAGAGAGAGAGAGAGAGAGAGAGAGAGAGAGAGAGAGAGAGAGAGAGAGAGAGAGAGAGCCAAACCGAAGAACCAGACCCCAAGAACAGCAGCTGCTTACCTCGTACACGGTCATGAAGCAGTGCGCCACCAGGTAGGCGAAGATGCCAATCAGGATCAGCGGTACGTACGGATGGTGCAGGCCCGGCTTTCGCTGTATCAGCTCCATGCCGAGGAGAGCCGTTGCGACGACGACAAACACCTTGGCCAGCACGAGCACGAAATCTCCGACCGAGTTGATGGCGACCACGCGTAACGCATTGCTCGTCAGCAGCCGGAACGCATGCTGACCGGCCCGACAAAACGGATCACCGTGCATCGCGGTCAGTATGTACGCATTACGGGTGAGGTACTGCAGGAATCGCTCGAAGCACCGCAAACAGCACTGGCAGCAGTCGAACAGACAGTTCGTCACACGGTTCTGCGGATTGCGCACCGAATGCTATAGGTTGGAAGAGAGGCATGGGGGACAATAGCGATTAAATGAAGCCGATAACACACCCGATCTAGATAAGGACTCACCATCAGGAGCTTCAGCAGCATCCGCAAGAACTGGACCAGCGCGATCACGAACGAACCGAGCGCCACGGTGCCGAGATGATAGCGTACCAGATTACCGTAAGCCCGACCGATCGGGCTGCCCAGCTGGGACTTGTTGCGCGTAAAGAACCAACCGGCGACCGCGCCGGCAATGACCATGTGCTGGCACCCGATGACGAACTGGGCGAACCACAGGAAGGCAAGGAGGTTGTACCAGCGGGTCAGCAGCATCGTTGGATCCTTCTCGTATCGCGCACTGTTATTACCCTCGATCACCAGCATGCCCGCACTTTCGATCCACACCGTAAAGTACACGTACAGAGCGATCGCTCCACCGATCGTCACGAAGGTCTACGGTCAGCAAAACAGAGAAAGAGAGAGAGATAGAGAGAGAGAGGTGGCATAGAGTGAGGCTATCATCCGCGGAATGTCCGAACCGGTCAATCCGTACCAGCACAGGTTCGGCCAGCAGTAGCGGCATACTGGCGATTGCTTTGCCCGCTTCCCGGAACAGCTGGACAACGAGTTTGATCCGTCGGCGCATCACTAGTATCACCAGACAGACGATCACCGTGGCAACGGTAGCTCCGACCGCGTAGTACAACCAATTGTTGATGCGCATACGTGCCGACTCGCCGGCTGCCGGTGCCGTCTGTTCGACCTCATGCCGCCACTTGAACCACAGCCAGATCGTACCGGTGGTACAGGCAAGCAAGACGGCTACCAGCACCAACCAAACGATCAACCCCGGCAGAACGCGTAGCAGCACGAGCGTGAGCAGCGAACAGACGAATGCAGTCAGCGCCAGCCACAGCATTTCGCGCTGGCAAGCGTCCAGGTCTTCCGATACCTCCTGGAAGAAGTTCCGCAGGCCGGTCCGCGTGGCGACCTCTTCCGTGGGGTTGCTTACGCGGATGCACCGGTTGAGCCATGGTTTACTATGATCGTGAATGGAGAGGGCAGGAAATGTGGTGGTCGTAACATTAAGCCACGCGTCTGGTTGCCATGGCAAGCACGGGTTACTTACAATCCTTCCACCTCGTTGCAACTGGTGACACACATCCGGTGCAGATCGCTGGTCGATACACCTGACCCGGTAACGAGTAAAAACTTTTGCTCCGTTCTATCAGCACCCTGTGACGAAGGATGGAGTGATGTACAACGATTTGAGGGGAGAGGGATATGTGCAGGGAAGCATGGGCACATCATCGCCGACCCCGTACTCACCTTGCACGCCAGCTTCTCGTCCGGCAAGTTGTCCCGGCCACACACGTTGGCGCAGTCATCGTAACCATTTATAATGCGATAGATATCTCCGAATGCCATGCAGTAGATAATGAGTACCAGCTAGTTGGACGTAACCCGAGGACAATGTGGAGAAAGGGGACAAAAAAAAACCCCTTCAGTTTTCATGGCGTCCTTGCACACCACCACACCGGGAACCGATCGATGGGGGAGTCGTCCTAATTCGAAGCAACTAGCAGGTGCGGTAGGTGTACATATGAGTCAGTAAGGGAACGCTCATGTGGTGCAATGTAGTGTGACAATAATGTGATTGACAGGACAAGATAACGAGGACTAGGGCAACACGCAGTGGCGATGGAGGCAATGGGGATGGTAGTACTACCAGTCCCGCGCACCTAGGACAGCGTGAACAAACGCGTTGATCAGATTAAGCGTGTCCCGGCACGCAGGGTGCAAACCATATCTGCACGAACTACTTGCCGTTCAATTTCAAACCCACTGCGTTATTGAAATGACTCAATGCTCTTGGGTGTTTTCACGTTTACCAGTGGAAACAGGCAATGATTGGGCGATGAGGAGTGCCACAGAGCAGGAAATCGTAGATATAATTACGGCTTCCCTAAGGTTCTATCAGACAATGAAAAGTATCTGATTGATTACGCTGGCCTGTGAGGAGAACTTTGCACTCAAGATTTTATTACATTTCAGATTGTAGTCTTTTGTCACATACCACAGATAGTCAAACGGAAGTGTCTTAGCATAAGATATTTGCTGAGCATAAACCATGCCGTAGTATCCTTGCAATGTTGTGTAAATGTGTAGTATGTTTCTGTTGCAGATCAGCTTTCGACTTATTCGTGTATTTAATAGGTTTTTTGTTCGCTTTTGGGCATCTGAGCCATTTTTAGACACATTTTGGCTGTTTTCTGACACATTTTGGCGTAGGTTTTTAGTTTTGCGAAGTTAACACCCTTCCAAACAGTCGCGGGTTGTTGAAAATATTAGGTTGGGTAATAAGTCTTTTCGTATTTTTGCAATAGATGGCTTTGGAGTCGTCTATCTCCACCGTTATAAATCACATTATGTCATATCATACCACGTTTTTTTAAGGGACATTTGATGTATCTTTTAATCAAAACAAAACAGAATTTGGAGCAGTGACCAAAAAGTTATAGCTGTTCAAAGATTTGTGAAAATAGTGAAGAAATTCGCTATATTTTGAAAATGTTCTACAAAAATGGGAAAAATGCCACGCAAGCCTCCAATTAAATTTGTGATGTTTAGGGGGACGATGCTGAATCAGTTCATGTAGCATAACGATGGTTCGCTTGCTTCAGTTCTGAAAATTTTGATGTGAAAGATGCACCTCGCTCTGGTCGACCTATCGTTGCTAAAGTCGATGAAATTATTGTAAGGATAGACCAGGATCGTCACATAAGCAGCCATTACATCGCTAAGGAACTAAACCTTCACTATAAAACGGTTTTGAACTATTTAAAAAAGGGTGGCTACAAAAAAAAGCTCAATTTTTGGATACCGCATGAATTGTCTGTGAAAAATTTAATTCACCGAATTAACATCTCCGATTCTTTGCTGAAACGGAATGAAATCGAACCGTTTCTGAAGCGAATGGTTACAGGATATGAAAAGTGGATCAAATACGACAATAACGTGCGAAAACGATCATGGTGGAAGAACGCAGAAGCTACACAAACAGTCCCAAAGCCAGGAAGACGCCGCGGAAGGTTATGCTCTGCGTTTGGAGAGATTGGAGAGGAATCAATCATTATACTACTCCAGACTGGTCAAACTATTCATTCTAGACTTTACTGTGACCAATTGATGAGATTGAAGCAAGCAATCGAAGAAAAACGGCCAGAATTGGTCAACAGAAATGCCATCGTCTTCCACCATGACAACGCTAGACAACACACATCTTTGATGACTCGGAAAAAACTGGGAGTGCTTGGCCGGGAAGTTTTGATGCATCCTCCATATAGCCCAGACCTTGCACCATCGGATTACCACTTGTTTGGTTCTATGCAAAACTCCCTTAGTGGAGTATCGCTACCTTCAAGAGAAGCATGTGAAAACATCGTGTCACAGTTTTTTAACGATAACCCACGGAGTTTTTACACTAAAGGAATTATGTCTTTAGCCGAGAAATGGCAAAAGGTGGTTAACCAAAATGGATAATATTTGGTTGAATAAAGTTGCTCAAAACTAAAAATATATCCCTTTGAAGTTTTACTCAAAATACGAAAAGACTTATTACCCAACCTAATATACAAAGGATAGTGCACGGAGTAAGCCGTTGCCTAGCACCTCACGGCGTACTAACCGAAGACGAAACTCCCCCGTAATAGCAACCCGCGCTTTCGTGCACACCACTTTGTACAACACTATCGCTACCCGCGGGATGAGACTCACCAGGATCAGAATAAAGGCTGCCTTGATTGCAATGAACAGGATGTCCGTGCAGTGTCGTTCGGTGCGGAAGATGTTATTAAGCGTTCCATCGCTTGTCGGTGTTGAAGATTTGGATTGCTGGAATGGTTTAGAACTCTACTTTAACAATCCACCGGCCTACTCGTATGGTTACGGTGGAAAGGAGTGAAGCTTACATCGAAGGATTCACCCGGCGACACCTTGTCGGTACGAGTGCCGAAGCAGCAGCAAAGCTGTTGCATTTTCCAGGTCAACACTAACACTGGTATTTAACGTGATGGTCGAAAATTTTAATATTTTTTTATTGTCGAATTGTGCACGTTTTAGAGTCCGCCATTATGCTTCCGGTAACGACCAAAGATACAGATTTAAACTGACCAGTTCACTAACTTGTAACACTCACAGTCTATATCAAGTTACGATCACATCCGAAACGGTCTGCAAGTATCTTTTAACTATCACTATCTGTGAGACTCGTACGATAAATGTTTCACAAAAATCAACGCTGTTCAGAGGGTCAAATGCCCGGCAATCTAAGCAAACCAGCAATCACAACGACCTCACGGGTCCCTGGTGAATGAACGACTGGCGTACGCGGACCACCATGTCGGCGTCTACGCTAACGCCATTGGAAAAACGCACCGACATAACTGAGTCATCCCGAGCCTAGTTCCAACTCGTGTTCTAGTACTCAGGGAAACTTCCGAGACCCCTTCTCCTTCTTCGCAACGGAGGTCCCTTCGGCCGCTATCCCCGGTTTTTCCTTTTTTGCGCCAATTAATGAATTATGATGCACAAACGTTGCTGGATGAGGGTGATGGTGGGCTGTTGCCCCGACCCCTTTGCCCTCCCTGGATCAGCTTTGTCGCGACCTAATGGACATGCTCACGTGCCGGATGGCTCAACACCTGCCATCGATTCGGTGCGGTACAGACAACGCAGACACCCTCCTTTTGCGTATCTAGGCAAGAAGGCCTATGTTCTTACGAATAGTAGTAGACACAGGGCCGGGCAGAGCTATTGACTGCACCTAGAGACTAGGGACTAGAGAGGACACTGATTTTCGGTGAATGTTAATGATCCTGGCCGCGTTATTATGGCAACTCTCCCCCATTCCACGTACCGTTTCGTATTGCCTGGTAACGATACCAACGCCAACTCGGACGAGGAAGTTGTTACGGCTGTGCAGTTCATGGAGTCCCCTCGTTGCATTGGGGCATTGGTTGCTGTGTTTTCGGTGAGTCAGTGGGGTGGTCGTGGTTACAGTACATTCACTTCAGTAATATTCGTTCGCTGGGTTACTTTAACTAATTTTAGTAGTAAATTACTAAATTTAGGTTAGTAATTTAAAAAAGGGTTTGCAATTTTATAAAGATAAACGGTAAATGCACATTTTAGCAAACAATAGCTTTTCTTGCAATTGGATAGCTGCATTCGTTGCATCAATTTGCAATGTAGCTTCCTGAATGTTTAATAAACGCATATCTAGCGTAGGCAAATCAATAACTTGGACTTTAATAAAAGTGCAAAATCCTTCCTTGTCATCCATTGTACTAAGCGAAACGAATGAGGACCGATTTCCCTTAACGCAAAAGCATTTCCCGATGCCATTCCGATTTTCCAGGATTCCACGACGAACCGAAGACCCTTTTTACGTTCCATCGCACATCCCTGCACGACGATGCGGGAGTACTCCGGTGTTTCGGTTTGAAATGCGCAGAAAAATAGGACACATGGCAAGGGTGGTTCCGTTGAATGAAATTTAAACAAAACCGCCGCCCGCCGCTCCACACGGTGCAGTGTTTGTTCACCTTGCTCGGAGCCAAACAAATGGGGAGTGCACTATGTGCGCGTCGCCAAATCGACGCGAAACACCCCCACCCGACCTGTACGGAACCAAAATTCATCGCTCTAGCCACGGTTACCCTAGTGACCGAAGGCAAATAACATACATCGCGCTGCTAGTGAACTGGCGAATGGCCGAACGGCGGCATTTTGTTCGTAGTAACCAACGCGTGTTGTACGGTAAAACACATTAAAATCGTCGTAGCGTGGGGCATGGCGTGGAACAAGTGCATGTACTTTGTTTACTTTCGATCGATTTCGATTCCTTCGACACGGGAACGGTCGGGAACAGTCGGGAGGAGATCTCTAGGCATAGGAAACAATATTCAACCCCGGCGACGTCCCAGTGATTATTTCGGACAACAACATGGCACATGTGCTACGCAATGGAATTGGTTTTTTAGTTCCCCATGCTCTCGGGGATACTGGTGTATGATTATTTCCGCTAGAACGTCGACATAAACGGACTTCTGCGGTTTTTTTTTATTTGTAATTTTTTCCTTTTTTTACATTTTTTACTACCTCACGTATGGTTACGTTTTTTTTAATGATGCAACTGTAAAACGTGCGTAATCTATATTCTTGCTTGGCGTTCTAACGATCCTTTCAAAATATAGGACTAAGATATCCGCACGATAAAGAACTGCGCTACCCTGCGTTTTCTATTAAGAAAAAAATATGTGAATTTTACAACGAAATATGCTGGTTACCTCCATTACCTTCTCTATTCAAAAGTGAAGTGAATCCAAAACATTATCTCACCTAATAAGTTAAAACCCGGTGTTTCTGCCCTGTGTGTAGTATACAGTACACAGAGTAACCATAGTAATCAGCTGTATTAATAACGCGCATCTAGTATTTTCACTTTTCGTACGAAACCCTACGAAATTTCTACTATAAACTACGCGTTGAATCTTCCATCATATCGCACATTTTTCTGCATTTTTTTGCTCTTTTTTTCAAGTAAACCGGAAAGTAAATTGTATATCGCGCATCACCCGGTATCCTTAGCGCAACGTAGACTTAACGAACGCACAGACATGCAGCAATGCTGCAGCTGGCTAGCCCTTAGCTATGTCCTACCTACGGTATTGGTAACAAAAGCCTTTTAAGAACTATTATTAAATACAGTCTTTCTCTTTAGGCAGAGGCGAATTGGGAGGCCGCCTCCGCCGTCCTACGTCATACCATTGCACCAATTACATTGAATCCTTCAGACACACAAGGATCCATTATTGGGTGGCCAACGTTATGCTCCGCTCTATCTTTACAGGTAATGTTTGTCTTTACTGTTCCTCTTTTAATTCCGAACATTAGCCAAACCGTTAACTGATAAAATAAAGTTAAAACAGCTGATGGCCAAATGACCAAATCTGTACAATTAGGGAAACTATTGAGAAGAAGAAGAAGAAGAAGAAGTGCAAAATCAATAAAGGGCACAAACAGTGCTAGACGCTCAGTAAAGCATGCGTAAATGTTAAAAGCTATCTAGACGCTGACTGATTAATATCTGCATTGCTGACAAATTAAGCAAAAATAACTTCCGAAAATCAATGATTCCTATAAGTAAATTCCAATGATAAATTGTTATTTGTAATGCAATTAGTGCAACATAGTAAATCAAATTCCAATAAAATAGTATCGCTTATCGCGGATGTAACGGCCACTCGCTTACTAGCCAACGCCAACGGGCTGCGTTACGTTACGGCTGGCATCCTCTTTGTGTCTTAAATTTTCGGCAACTTTTCCGCGACAACGAGTGGATTTTCTCGCTCCAGCAGCTTGCGCCCTTGTAGCTTGAAATCGTACGAACAATTGTGTGCCTCGGCATACCGATGCTGCGCACAGAAGATCTTCTCGCAATGACACTTCATGATCATGATGACGCCAAGCTTCTTGTTACACTGGGCGCATCGGAGCTTCTTCGATTTGATCTGCTCGGTGGAGTGTTGCTCTTTCGCCACTTCGTAACCGGCACCGTTTGTTCTGTTTCCTGTTTCCTCGTCGCCTGCATTACCGACACTTGGTTCGGCGGGGAACGTCAATATGCCCGGTGGTGAAGAGGATGCCGATGGTTTACGTTCGTACACCGCACGTGGCTTAGGTTTGTGTCGCTGCCCCGCCGATCCTCTGCCCTCATCGACGATCGCCGTCATAGTGCTGCTAATGGTAGCCGTGGCAGCCGTTGTGGTACTAGCAGTCGACCCCGTTTCACATAGCTGCTCCCGGTCGATGTGCTGTATGATGGAAGCAATACCCGACTCGTCTTCTTCGTCATCGTCTGCGTCACCGTTCGCGCTACTATCACTATTACCAACACGGTGGTCACTGAAAGCATGATGCATCAGCGTACGGCTACGCGACGAGAACTGTACCAGCTCGCCATCGCTGCAATGATTAGTAGCGTGAAATGCGGGCTTGGTTCCGTCAGAGACCGTATTATTTTGATGATGCGATGACGGAACGTTATTCATCAACATGGGACCGTGCTGCTGGTGGTGATCCTTCGATAGCAGGTATTCGTAGGTTTGCGTAGCATCACCATAGCTTGACTGCTGATGTAGTATGTCGGGTAGAGAGAGACCGGAGCTGGAAACGCTTTTCCTCGTACCCGGATAATGGTGCAGGTGCTGATGTTGCTGACTGTGCGGATGATGCTGCTGCTGCTGCTGGTGACGCGAGCTCGGTGCGTTGATGTTGATGAACTCAGCACTATCGAAGATATCGCTAGTATCCAGCTCGACGAAATCATCGAAGAATGAGTCCATATTGAACAGACTCTCATCCGACGGGAAGTAATAGTCCGATGGACGGCGCAATGGTGTCGAGCTTCCATTTCCAGCACCTTCGATGGGGCCGCCAAACAGCATACGTTGGTTGGTATCCTCCATCACCCGCTGATGATGATGACTGCAATCCGACCGTGGTAGAAGCGATTTGGAGGCATCAGCGCCACCATCTCCGGGTGCTGCACTTGCCGAGCAACAGCTCAGTCTCGAGAAGCGACACTCGAAATCACCACCAACGGTAAAGCAACGTCCCACACCACCAGCACCACCACCACCTCCAATATCATCATCGTACAGATTCGAACTCGCCGTACTGTTGCTCGTGTTGCTGCCGGTGTTGGCCAGCTCCGCCGAATCCGCTATGCTGGCCAAATGGTCCCGAATGCTTGGCAAATGACGACTACCACCACCGCCTAGCGATTGCTGTCGCTGCCGAAGGTATAGCGCATCACCACCATTGCTGGATTCACTGCGACGCTGCTGCTGCTGCTGCTGCTGCAGACCATCACCACCACTGCGTCGTCGTGAGGCGGTCCCTGCTGCCACGGATGGTGTCGTGGCAGCGAAGAGGGCCTTATACCGATTCAAATTTTCATTGCTGCGCACGTAAGCAATGTGCTCATTGGTACGATGCTTCAGCAATGGTGACATCTCACTAGTTCCATCCGGTGGCAGCAACGTCGTTAGTTTCTTCTTCGCCGCAGACGCCGCTGCCCCATTGCTGACGCACTCCAGCTCCGATGTCGAGCTTGAAAGACAGGCATCGTTGAGGTTTGTATAGCCACGGCGATACTGTGAGGGTACGGTTTCGAGACGCGACAGCTGTGGCACTAACCGTCCGTAGCTGGTCGTTGCAGCACCGAACGCATTGAGCAGCGTCGGACTGCTACCGAACGCCTTACGAAACTCGTTCAGATCGATCGATTTCGATTTGCTACCGACGGCTTTGTAGTACCGGGCGTTCGTTGAAGCGGATCTGCCACCGACGGTTCCTTCTCCCCTTTCACCACTACCACCACCTCCAAGCTCGGCCACACTGAACAGATCGTCCTCATCGGAGGAGATGGACAGGTGACTGTGAATGAAGCTCGTAGAATTGGACGTTGCGCGTGGCCGGCGAATCGACGAACAGGAGGACGACGAAATGCGTTCACGTGCCTCTTCCTCTTCCGCACTCACACCAACCTCATGCTCATCCTCTTCCACACCAGCTTCCCGCCTCAGCTCGTTTTCCTCGTCCTCGTCCTCCTCCCCCTCCTCCTCCTCATCCTCATCATCTTCGTCCTCATCTTCATCCTCGTCCTCATCCTCGTCTTCCTCCTCCTCCTCATCATCTTCAGCACCGAAACGTATCGCATCGTCTGCCGTCATTTGAAGCCAACATTCGGTGTTCAACTCCAAACCGGGACAGATGACGGGTAGCTTTATCACATTCGTACTATCACTAGCGATCACTGACGGGTCGGCAACTTCGGCACCGACTGCCGTACTGCTGCTACCTTGGTGATCGCTGCTATTATTATTATTGTTGTTGATGCTGTTGTTTGGGTTCGCTATACGCTCCACGCGGTGCTCCATCACTGTATCCGCCGTCATCCGCTGCAGATCCGATGGGTGGACAAACTTAAGCTCAAGCTCATTTATGCCCAGCTCCGAATGGTAGCGAGCGTACTGTTGGGGCTGTTGTTGAGAAGCGTAGGGGAAGCTATTCTGTCGATTGTTGTTCCAGTGATGACACCAGGTGGCCGCAGCAGTGCCAGCAGTGCCTCCATTCCCCGTGGCCATCAGTGAAGCGTGCGCACCGGTGTCGTTACCGAAAAGGGAACTTCCATGGGACGGGGTGCCACCGATCGTGGCAGGAAGAACACCACCACCACTGCTAGCATTATTGTTGTTCGAGCGGCTATCTACCGCCAGCTGGGCCAACTGAAGCAACGATTCTGAAGCCAGCTTTTCATCTGCCGTAACCTCGTCGATCTCACCACCGATACTCGCTGGCGGTAAACTGACTTCCAGTAGACTCTTGCCTGCGCCTGCCTTCTGAGCGGCGTTACTCGAGACGGTAGTGACGTCGTCAGTAGAATGGACACCTTCGCTTTCCTTAAGAGTAGCTGCAGAGGCGAAGCCCGCTTTCGGTGAATCACCGCGCAATGCAACCGTTTCCAGTTGGGAGTACGAGCCCAGGAACGACTCAACAGGCGAATCTTCTCGTACAAGCAACTTCGGTAGCTCATAGACGCGTCCATCTGCAAAGAACCAGTATTTGGTTGATTAGTGATCGTACTCATTGGCGCTACAGATAGCATGGAAAGTGACGTCATCCTAAGCAAATTCCCACAACTTACCGTCGGATGTAGACTTGTACAGCTTTCGGAATGGTTTGTCGACTGCATGCCCTCCACTCTTGAACGCAATCTCTGCGGCCGCTATCTTACAGTCTCCAGCGATAGTTGCCAAAGAAGATTTCGCCATGGTGCCGCCCGTTGCTGCACCCATACCACCACCGCTGCCAGCAGTCGCCTTCATGCCGATATCATAGTCCGAGATATACTCATCGATATTGTTCAAAGACGGATTGATTTCCGGCAACGACTTTTTACCCAACCCTCCACTAACACCACCGGCACCGTACTTCTTTGCACTGCCACCAGCACCACCACCCCCGACAACCAACTTGTTCAGTGCGTCGTTTGAAAAGGTTCGATGCTTCTTGGACGGTGTGTACTTGAGCAGCTCGATCAGATCGTGCAACGACGCGGACGACACTCGTTCGTCCAGCTGTCGCAGGGATTGCGTTGTGCAGGTGTTTCCTCCTCGCACAACATTTCCTCCGTTACGGGACTGACTGTTGGCGGCCGGGTAACCGATTGTGCTACGACAGGCTCCACCACCACCACCACCAGCAGCAGCAGTGTCTCCACCATCCAATCGATTCAATATTCCGTTCGATTGAAAGGACAGTGAACGTTCGAGTGCACTGTTGGATACATGGTGGCCACCGGGCATGGTGTTCGGTGCGTCTCTTGCGGCAAAATCGTAACCCTTGGCACTGATTGTCTTGAAGGATCGGTTTCGTTGCAGGTGTTCCCGGATCTGCGAGCGTTTCTCCAGCTCCAGCACGGTCTGCTTGGAGGAACGGGCCGAGGAAGAGGCACCACTTCTACCGAGGCCACCGTGTAGCAAGTTGACTAAACCATAGTTAAACGGATGCGAACCAGTGGACGACGATGAGGGATCGATAACAGCGGGCATCGATTTGCGGTGCGGTGCGGAAGATGAACTAGAAAGCATTGAACCGATTGTGCCTAGGATGGGCGATGCATCGTGGGCGCCTAGGGCAGACGCTGCCGCTGCCGCCGCCGCAGCTGCAGCAGCCGCTGATCTATGGTATCCAATTGGGGTCTTTTCCTCTTTAATCACAGTCTCATGCGGATGATTGTGGTGATGATGATGATGATGATGATGGTGACGCTTCTTGTGACGGTATGAATTCCTTGTCGTGCTTTTCGTGGGGCCATCGATATCGCGAACATGTTCATTTAACCCCACCGCCGCTTGCTGCCTTCGTGCGTCACTGGTGCCACTCAAGACAGACGTCTTCTCAACGACGCTACCGCCATCACTAACGTCGTCCACGACCGTCGCACCACCGTTCAGTCTCTTTGATTTTTGGCTCAGCTTTGCTCGGATTAGTGCCAGTTTCTGAAACGAATGTTTTGAACCAGATCGCGTTCGTTTTAGGGATCGAATATTTCGTACAACAGAAATTGGCGATTGACCACTCCACTGCTGTACACTTACTTCCTTCGTTACAGCAATGTCTCGTTCTTTCTGGGTGGGCTGAAGGCCTGCACCATGGGATGATCCGGCTCCGGCAGCACCACTCCCAATGACCGATGATCGTGAAAGTGAGCTTTTCAAGCCATCGCCCGCTTTCTCCGCGCGCACCTTCATCAGCCGGTGGACGTTCTTTTTGTTGTCCTTGTAGAGCAACAGCTTCAGCCCGGGACTCTGCAGGTTCATTAAATCTTCCCTGTTGATGGAAAACGGAGGAAATTGTTTCATTAGACATTTCATTCAATAAGGGGGACACTGAGTCCAGTTCCAGTTCTTCCCTATACATACTACCCCATAAAGGTATACAACGGAATGTTAGCAGCATTTGCGGAGAATTAATGATAAACGAAACCCACATATGTTGGGTTGGCGGAATTAGCTACCGCTCGACAAACCGGCGCGTGTCGCGGGGGGAGTCGCGTGATTTCAACTTCAAATCATTAGGAAGCTGGTTAAAAATAGTTTGGCTATCCGGTCACCAAACACACAAATCCCACAAGTCCGTCCATGTCTCGCGCGGTTCTCGCGACTGTCGGGGCCTCACACATACACCCGGATCAACATGAGAGCGGTGGCTTATACCCCGCTTATTGCAGCGATAGCGACAACACTCGCTAGCAAAACACAGCGCCACTAAGTGTTGCGAGTGTGAACTGAAACAGGGACACATATGAGACGAGCGGCGCAGCCCGAGACACGCCTTAAACGGGCGAAAATTTATAAATAAACCACAGTACAACGCTAGTCCCCTCGGCTAGAGCGCGCGTGTATTCAGCAACCAACGAATCGATTAGTGGCGACCTCTCAGCGAGCTCAGCGGCGGATATTCGTGTATGTACGTTCGGTGGAAAGAATAGGGCACAACGATGAACGCTTCTACGATGGTCAGCCTGGAGCCATCACAGATGCAGCAGCAAACACAGTAACCCTAGTAGCAGCAGCAACAGCAACGGCAGCGATTAGTAGCGCCTACTTACCCGGATAGAACGTCACTCATGTCGAGCCAGTTATCGTAGTCGGACGAGATGGTAACGAGCCGCTTGGACGAGATCGGGCCACCTTTCATGCCGAGCACGAGCTTCAGGCGAGACCCATTCACCAGCGGTATATCCTTCATAACCATCGCGTCATTCAGCTCCTTGTGTTTGTACAGCAAGTGCTGCTGATTGACCGGAATGCCTGAGAACGAGAAGCGAAACGAGAAGAAAAAATATGATAAATAAAAAATTGCCAACAATTGTATGTGTGGGTGTGTGCCATTGCGCGACTGAATCATGAAATTACCCTACCCCAAAGGAACACGGTCACGTTACATAAGACATTTATTTTTCCACTTTCCATTCACCCACGATCCATCCATCAATGATTGCCAGAAAATCGTACCGATTTATCGGTCCTTTATCAAACTCAAAACACATATGATTAATGGACCGCGGTCAGAAATAGGCTGGTGGGAAGCAGCTTCCTATACGTCAGCGCACTGCAAAAAATAAAGGACAGCAGATCCGATCCAGCAGCCCCATATGCAGCTGCTTTTAATCTTATCACGCGTCTTGAAGGAAATGGGCAAATTCATCACAAACTAATAATAATGCAACAATTGCACGGCCACATGTGCGCCGGCGTCGCCGTTGCACGGCCACTACTGCTCTGCGCGCCTACACGTAGCAGGCAGCAGCGGCGGGATGGTTTAAAAATAGCATCATGATTATTTTTATTTTTCGTTTTCGCGCCCTCCGCTCGTCCACCGGGCTACTATTCTACTGTACCACACTTCGCCACGAGGCGACTGTATTTATGTAGCTAGAAGGAAGATTAATCTAGTATACCCGTGCAGGAGTCTGACTATTTCTTTGAAAAATAGTGCATCTAACCAGTCCTACTTATTGTCAAGAACCCCATTTAACTGTTTCTTCTGATATCATCAACGACAGGTAAAGGAGAAAGAAATCAAATCTAAGCATTCACCAGCGATATTCCGCTGGAATGTCCGGAGTGGAATCAGATACGATTTCCCCACATGTAGTTCAGCAGATCACACACTTCGTGTGTTGCTGGGACGACGTCAGCTGTTGAAGAGCAACGAGGATAGGAAATTACACGAATGCAATATCACACGGCGTCGACGTCGGCGTCGTGGTTGCACAGCATGATAAGACGAAGAGATGATGCTTAAAATACTGCCTCATACCGGTAGCGGCGTCCCGTGACTGCAGTCCCCCCATTATCTTGCCGCATATGACAATCGGTCATTGGAACCATTTTGCAGTTCGTGGCTGCGTGAGATGTTTTAAACTATGGATTCGACTATCTGGTGGGAACGATCATTCGATTTGTTCACCTAGAAAGTGGCTCGAAGCACACACACACACACTCTTATCAGTACCTGGGGGTCGATGGAAGGACCTATTCGGAATTGGGACACCCCCAGTGTCCCCCAGGACAGGATGATTCGGCCAGTAACGATCTGCGATAAATATCTTAACTGAAGCAACAATGGGTGATTAGTTTCTAATGTTTGATGCGACGTGATCAACAACGATACGACGGGGACTATTTTCTTCGGGTGCCTTCCCTTCACATACAGAGGTATCTATCTCCTAGTACATCAAATGATAAAGGATGGTACCCACTCTCTATAAACAACAAGTCAGCGACAAATGTATCATGACTCTAGAGGTAATGCTCTCTGTACTCTGCAATGCAACGGAAACCCCCACGGAGTCATTCATCCAGAAGATTCCAGAGCATCCAACGCGGCTTGAACTCGAATTGAATTACCGATTTGAATAGCCCAGAAAGAAGGCGCTGGACTCAGCCACCTCATCAATCAACGAGCGCGCGCGCGCGCGCGCGCATCAAAGATGCCGTGTGCCGGTTGCCAGGAACTACGTGCGAATCAAACGTGACAGCAGTTGCATCAACAGCACAGGTTGTCCGTCCATCCGTTCGCGCCCTCAATGTGCATGACCATCTCAATGCTATCACGGTCAGGGTGGCCAAGTCCCCAACCTGCAAAATGTCCGATAAGTCGTCCATCCGTCCGTCCTAGCAAAGGAAGCCTGGAAGAAGATAAGTGTCGCGAAGGCGGTGCGCTTTTGCAAATCGTCTTACTCTCTCTCTCTCTCTCTCTCTCTCTCTCTCTCTCTCTCTCTCTCTCTCTCTCTCTCTCTCTCTCTCTCTCTCTCTCTCTCTCTCTCTCTCTCTCTCTCTCTCTCTCTCTCTCTCTCTCTCTCTCTCTCTCTCTCTCGAAGCAAATATGTCAACGGGGACAGGTCGAGAGGTTTGCTGCTGTTGCTGTCGTGGATCCGACACACAGACACAAACTCGAACCAACATCAACAGCTTATCAGTTGCAACGGATCGGTTGGTGCACGCGGTAAAAGATTGCACGTGAAACAATCGTGAACCACAAACGGAAACGAAGGCGAACGCCTGCCGGTAGTGGGTGCCTTTGGCCAGTTTCAACGATCCGGACTCAGGCAGTAGCGCATTAGCGCCCGCCAGTCCAGTTTTTCCCGGTGAGATGTTTTGGTTCCTTCCCGGGTGGGTGCTGCTGAATGGCGTCGGTTGATAAAGGTGCTGACGTGGCAGAGCTAATAATAAATATCGATTCTGGCCTCGGGCGGCAGAGTCGAGTGAACTTGTCCTGCCCAAATGATACCGAGCTGCAGCAGCAAATGCAAACAATATGGCAACGCGACACGACACAGACGTCTAATGGCGCCAGCTGCAATTGGCATAACATACACGTACTACTTTGCCCGCAAGTGCGCCATTTGCGCGGCTCGGAACAGTCGGATTTATCGAACAAATTAACGTACCGCGATACTTTTTTTTTCCTTTTTGGGACACACAATTCACACCTTCCTATTGTTCTTAGTGACCCCCGGCCACAGTTTGTTCGTTCGCAATCGAACGAACGAAAGACGAACAAAAAAGTAAAAAGAATCAACGAAGCGATTTTACGGCCAGCTTAGATAAGCGCGTGAATTGATTTGGATTTCAAACTGCCACTGCAAACGACAGCACCGTGTGGTTGGTTGGTTGGTTGCGTAGCTCCAGCAGACTGCAGTTAGCCCACCTTTTTTACACTAACAATTCCGCCGACGTCGTCGTCGTCGAGCTTCTTTTCCACGTTATATAAAAGTGTGTTTGCAGAAGCAAAATCAAAATCAAAATCGAAGAACGATCCGTGGGTTGCAGCACAGGACTCGGTTACGAGCGTTGGGCACATTACGCAACCACCATTCCTGCCATTCCATTTACTCCCAAGGTCGTCGGCCAACCACCAGGCGGTAGTAGCGGAAGAAATAGAGCTTTACCACTGCATTATCTGATGGCCGGATCCGTTGCATTTCAAGGATGAACTACTTCCGTCCATCATTGCGCGACACAAGGATGGCTATGAAGGAACCGCTGTGTCCGATGCTACGCGGAATAGCATTCGCAACGTCTGCTTTGTTTGAACTATTACAATTTGCAAACTGAATTAATAATTCCACTCGCAGCGATTAGGGCGCAGATAAGCGGTGTTTGATGATGTGCCCCATTGGCACGCGGATGCCTCTGCGGATAGTATCGGTCACAGCCGGGAATCAATTAATGGGTACAAAGGAAATCAATGCATCGTGCATCACACTCGTGCGCCGCATGGCAGCACGACCAACAGCATTCTATTCTATCGAGGACACAGAAAATTGGATTATTGCTTCGCTCGGCGTATGGCCAGTGACTTACCCTCATATTTCTGTATCTTGGATTTGATGTAGCCAACCGTGTCTCGATCGTTGACCGTCACTTCGAACTC
>NC_064877.1:29862500-29865000 GCF_943734665.1 Anopheles aquasalis | reverse complement strand
CTCAGCCTATGAAATTGTTTATTATTGCATAAATCCGAACTAAGCGTGACTTTTATCACTCGGCAGTGGGCACCTGAGTGAAGTGACACTTTGTTAAAGAATACACGAAAGTATCGCCCAAAGGATCACTTCCGTTTGGTTGGAGGTAGCAGTATGTTGAGATTTTTACCTTTGGTCACTTCCGTGGCTTCTTGCAGACCTAGTTGATACGATTGATCGAATATCTTCTTTATTTCCGCGAGCAATCCGTTCGTCGAGAGGGCTCCCATTTCTGCAAGTACAGTATTGTGAGCTTAGTACTGGGGGCTTGGTATATGGGATAGGCAAAGTGAGCTCCCGCACTTACGATAAATAGCATTCATATCATCTTGGGTCAGACCCTTCGTCCACCGCGGCGGGCCCTCAAAGGACTCTGAGGAAACGAATAGAAATAACGGACGGTTAAAGATACGCACAACGCACGCACAGCGGGTAAACTACCTTTCGCCAGCCAGTAGTCGGACTCGTCCGGATCGATGGATTCCATCTCCAGGAAACTAGATTGATTCAATTCTGAAAGAAACGAAAAGTTCGCTGGAGCACAGAAAGCAGATGAGGCCGTACACCAGTGGATTACCTTCTTTTTTAATATACTTTGACGACATTTTCGCTGGAGTACGATAACTTCGTTATTCTTTGCACGAAACCAAAAAGGTGACGCTTGTTTGTGATGCTTTGGAAGCCAGTAGATGTGCCCCTGGGTTATTGTTTTGAAGTTCTTTTTCCATAGGGTTACTGTAATTCTAAAGCGTAATTTAAGCTATTAAGGAGGCGGAAGGTGGGTGATTGTGTATATTAAACTTTAGCTCATAATTTTAAAAGTGTTTCCCATCCGCTCGTCCCTTCCTTTTCACCTTAATTTACGTTTTAAAGCAGCAGCTCTGTGAAAAAGAGAAACAAAACAAATCACCCAGGGGCAGATCTACCGTTTTACCAAAACAAGATAAGCAGCAGACTCAAAACATGCCACCCCCCCTTGCTAGCGAGCCTGGAATTAGTAGCGGGGCGGAAAAACCTTGGCTGAAAACCTTCACCGTTCCACTCGGAAATCTACGGCTCAGTGAAGTCTCGGTTCGATATTCGGCGGTTCGTTGCGCTATGTGTGGGGCATCGTTTTAGGCCCTCTCGGTTCTCGGTGGTGCACGCGCGTATTCGTGCGTAGGTGGTGGGAATTCCATGCTCCAGCAGCAGCGGCACCCGCGGCAGAATTCCCAATTCTTTGATCGCCCACACCATGGACAAAGAGCACGAAGTTCTGCTCAACGGTTTCGTGATAGCCAAGAAGCGGTATCGTGTGTATTATAATGCCGGAATCCTTGTATGGGAGGAAGAAGCAGCGAAGAAAGGTAATCTCAATGGGGAGGGGTGGGTGGGTTGGTATTCTTTGCGTGGGAGCTGTGGCCTTGACCCTCGCGACCTACAATGTTAATTATGGTCTCTGTGGTCTGTAATATTCCGGATCCTGTTAACCAGGAAATGTGGCGTAACCTTCTCGTTCACCCGGAAGTACGCAAGATCAATTCCATTCTCATTGCCTACTCGCAAACGCGATGATCGTAGTGCACAAGGGTTCAAAGTCATCGTCATAATCGATCCGCATAAAATCCAAAGAATGGTATCTTATCGCTGGCAATAATCCATCGGTCCCTAAATTGTCCCAATCGATTTCTATTTTTTTCACACTTTATCGCACTTCTACTTATTTTTTCGCTCTTTTTCCATTCTCTCAGCAAAAGTTGCGGTACCGATAACGGATGTTTTATCGGTGGTGCTATCAAATCGACCGAACCCCGCTACCAACGGGCGCAAAAGATGGCTAGAATGCAACAATTCCGCAAAAGCCGCTTCGTCGTCCTCAACATCATCGTCGTCGTCGAGATCAGCTAAGGCTGCTAGTGATGGGGGGGCCCACGACAGCAGCCTGGACAGCGATCGCATACCCGTTCTCTCGAGCTCGTTATCCTCGACGACCACCACCAACACGCTAGCCACGAGCAGTCACAGCAATCGCGGTAAGCAACCAGTACCAGCTGCGTACATGCTTTTTTGAAACCAAGGACGGGGTGGATGAAGCCGGTTGCGTTGTGTGACGCACATTTCCTCCGTTTCGTTGCTCTATCGTTTCAATGACCTCGCGGAAGACCGGTCGTTTCAACTCCGCTGGCAAGTGGCCGACAATTACATCACGGCTCAGAATGATTTGCGCAAACAGCATAATTGAGCTAACGCTTGAATCAGCTCAAAACTCTGGTGAAGTATGCTGGTGGCCTCGTTTGCCTGGGGTTGTTGACCAATTTTCGGAAACAAAACATAAAAAAGATGACATTTTTTCGTCTTTTTATTAAATTTTAAACTACAATTGCTTCTCCGCGAATATTGCCAAAATTATACGAAAACATTTGCAAAACATGACGTTAAAGAATTTCCATTTATTGTTTTTTTTGTAGAGAGCAGCGACGAA
>NC_064877.1:29852500-29857500 GCF_943734665.1 Anopheles aquasalis | reverse complement strand
GGAAGAGTGTGTTCGCTTTACGACCGCCCTGCTGGATTCAAGAATACACCGCAGAAGACACGGAATTTTTTGGAAATAATTCTGACACAATTTTTTTTTTGTTCAACGCTTCTGTCAGTGCCGTAGGTAATGCCGTTATATGGCCAACGGCAGTGCCAACCGCTTAGACCCCTTTAGGAACGGTCCTTATACAGCCAACGCCAGCAAGCGATTACTGAAGAGTGGAAAAGAAAGCCAAAAAGGTAAACAAGCCATTTCTCACAACAGCTAGTGAATTTTGCGTTGATTCAGAGGATAAAACAAGCTGCTGCACTTGCTTCTGTTTTGCAAAATCGCCATAAATCAAACATCGATTAATCGAAGAAGTCGTGGGCTAGATTGCACCTGTCGTGGAGACGAGAGCGTAACCAAGCCGTCGTGGTGCGCGGCAAATTCCGCGAAAATGGAGCTGATAAAAACGGAAAAAGGCATTGCAGTTCATGATGTTACTAATGGAATTTACAGCCATGTAGGTGTAGGTAAGCATTTGAAAGCAACAAATTTTGTACGCGGGGCCAGTTTATTTAAATATGTTTGGTGTTATTTTAGAGAAGGAAATCCGGCGCCTCGTAGCAGCCGGAGTGCAAGTGAAGCAGGCAGGAGCAAACGAAATTGTGCTAGATTGGTCGTTTGGTGGCATTTACCTTCAATGCGGCCACACACGGCATTATCTATGGCCCATTACTTGTCGCATAGTCGGCACAGACGTGTTCTTCGAAGCAGGCTTTTTCCTGGGCCAAATCCCATTTCGAGACTCGTTGCAGTGGTTTTTTGAAGAAGCTGCAAGAATATGCTACACAGGAATAACGTTCGAAGGCGAGAAAGTGCCTCTTTCTTTTCGCACCGAGATTGTAGATCGTCAAGCGCGAAAGGTGGTGTCAGGTAAGGGGAATATTTTATTGAGAGGTATTTCTGTTCTCGATAACTCGATCGATTAACTCTGCACCACTTCTTTACAGGCCTCCCGTACAATATTTGTCCATTTGGTTGTCAGGAGAGGGACGGGAAGGTACAACAGAAAATGTTGTACCCTATTTCATTACAGGAGATTGATTTGGCAACTCACTTGCAAGTAGATTGCATTGGGGCAAACGTGTTTGTTTGCGAACCATTGGATTTCATTTATGGTGGTATTTTTTTGGAATTTTTCAAACAGTTTAAAGAACGAACAAAGTATTACCCAAAACTGAGTACATTTAAAAAACTTGTAGCAATGCTTCCTGTCGAAATAGATAAGGGCACTTTTTCAGATATCCGTCAGATTGATAAAAGTCATAACGAGCTAATTTTTTTTACGGCAATTTTGTCGTTTAAACACATTTTTATAAGCCAGCACTATAATTTATTTTTAGAATTTTGGACCGCGATATTTATTCTGTCTGACGATAGACACAAGGATTACATTCACGAGGCCCGGGTTTTGTTGGCCAGCTTTGTTGAACAATTTTGGAATTTGTTTCAAGACACATACCTCGACAAGGACAAACAAATTCCTGGGACAACACAACAATGGCATATGTTACTTCATTTGGCCGACGAAGTATTTGTAAAAGGAAACTTACGGCAAAATTCAAGTGCGCCATACAAGAAGCGAATTCTCAAATGGATGGAATTCGCGCAAAACTTAACAATGGAACAAATCCTCGAAAACATAGTAGACGCAAGCACAACTAGCACACCGGATATGAATTCAACCGGAGCTGAAGTAGTTTCGCTCAAAGAAGTACAAATCGGCCACCTTCGCGTAAATGTAGGGAGTAGATTTGATCGTTGGTTGCTGACTTCTAACCACGAGTTGGTCGAGGCGAAAATGGTAGACCAAACAAAGCAGATCATTGTTGCTCAAAAAGCTGCGAAATCCACTTGTGAAACAGTCACCTTTGGTTGCTTAAATCATACTCCGATATGGGAAAAACTATCGATTTTCCACTATGACACTAGCCAAGTTCCGGTGGAAAACGTTCTGGTACATTTACGCACGGAAGAAGTGTTATGCAAAATGGTACGATTGTCATATTGTAATGAGACTATCTTTTACCCATTGTTTAGTAGTTAGTAATAAAAAAAACGAGAGAACAATCGAATGATTGACGAAAGCGAATTATTTTGGAGCGATTGAATGGTGATCAAATTTCACGGAAAAGTGGAAAACGAGCCTTGAAACGAAACTGGGCGGCTGATCCTCATATCGAGCCCTGCAGGGAATTCTTGTGCCAGTTCTGTGTAGGCGGTGAATGATTCGCTGCTGAGTGGGCTGAGGATTTCGCGTGTGTTTCTGTGTACCGTGCGTGCGTGCGTAAAGAGCGTAAACATCGCATCGAAATCGTCACTGCTGTCATGTGATGTTTTCTCTTCGCTCACTCGACTTTGTTCGGAGGTAGGAAAATCGATTGAAACCAGCGGCTGGCCCGAAAAGTGTTCTGCAAGTGCGAAATTCTTCCCGAAACCACCACCAGAACGACACGATCATGGGTGCTTCCGCGCTGCCAATCATCATTTTCTCGGCCATATTCGGCGTTATCGGAATTGTGCTGCCAATCGTAGCACCCAAGGGTCCCAACCGCGGGTACGTATCCTTGAGATTTTGTTGGTCTCCCGTTTACCTGCAACCTGTCGGTAACCTTCGTGCCTCTTCTTTGCCAGGATTGTCCAGTGTGTGCTTATTCTGACGGCGGCCACCTGCTGGTTATTGTGAGTATCGGATGATGACGGCCTTTCCATCGAATCAGGAAGACAGTTACAAACTCCTGTTCCTCTCTCCCGCTCTTCCGCAGCTGGCTGTGTTGTTACATGGCCCAGATGAACCCCCTGATCGGACCGAAACTGCACCAAAACACGATTCTGATTATGGCTCGCGAGTGGGGCAACCCATTGCCCGATATGGATAGCTACCATCCGGAGCACTAAACCGATCGGCGGCAGATCACGTGTACGGGGCCAGAACATTCCTCCCTTCGCCCCACCCATAATGTAGTCATCGAGTTCCCGAGGGCCATCAGCGCCACCACTGAACCAGGGGTGCGTGTTTTTCTGGATGTCCGTGCGTGCGTGTTTATGTACAAGATGGTTTTCCCTAGGTCATGTGCTCTCATGCTGGACATGATGTAGGGTTTGAAGTATTTTGCAACCCCCCCTTCACCACAAAACCTTCAATTCCAAATTCCAACCAAACAACAACACTGTCCCGTGCAGTAGGTGGGTTCAATGTGTATCCTGGATGCTTATCGTTTCATTTTCTGCTGTTGTTATTCGTTTATCCTAGATGAGATGTATTATACAGAATAAAGTAGCCCAACATACCGACCGGTGGAATCGAGTGTTTATGATTGTAATGGTTTGTGGAAAGAAACATTTTAGTAGCATAACTCGTGCTTGGTTCTGCTTAATTCATTCACGGGCATTATTAAAAGGGGTTTCCCGCTGGTCCCTCCCTTTGACAGAAGTGCGGTGTCCGTCAAAACATAAACCTCGCCGGACCCTGCGATGATGAACAGAGTATCGAAAGTGTTCCAACCGGCGCTGATTGTACCGAAAAATGCCACTATCAAACACCGAGAGGTCACATCTAAAAGCCAACGGGTAAGGCTATGCCGATCACGGCACACTCAGATAGTATCCTAACTAGCTCTAACTTGTTCCTTCCCTCGATCGATACAGCTGATGCTCGAGCAGGGCCTTCTACGCCAGGCTGGGAACGGTACCTTCCACCTGCTGCCAGTACTACAGCGTGCGGTCCAGAAAGCGATCGACCTGATCGACCGTCACATGCAATCCGTGGACGCGCAAAGGTTAACTCTCCCCTCGCTAACACCAGCCGAACTGTGGCGCCAAAGTGGTCGCTTAAGCGAGAGCGATCCACCGACGGAACTATTACAAACCAAAGATCGCCACGGAAAGGTGCAAATTTTGGGCCCGGTATGTGCTACTTTAGTGACAGCGTGTGACTCATAAATGAATGAATAATTAATGTTTCCACTTCCGCTCAGACTCACGAAGAATCCATCACCGCACTTATGGCCGCGATTGCACCGGTCTCCTACCGACAGTTCCCGCTGCGGCTGTATCAGATATCGACCAAATTCCGGGATGAAATGAAGCCCCGGTTTGGGCTGATGAGGGCGAAAGAATTCCTCATGAAAGATATGTACACGTTCGATGTCGATCCGCACCGTTGCCGGGAAACGTACGAAGCGGTGAACGCGGCCTACGATCGGTTGTTCAGCGAAATCGGTATCCCGTTCGTGAAGGTAGCCGGAGATAGTGGAACCATGGGTGGTTCGCTATCCCATGAGTATCACTTTCCCAGTGAGGTCGGCGAGGATGAACTGTTGCAATGCGGCCAGTGCGGTGTGCGTACCAATTCGGAACAGCTGCACAAGATATGCGCCCAGTGTGATCGATGTGGTGCAGAAGAGGTTACAACGAATGCCAGTACTTCCTCCTTTGAACGACAACGAGGAATCGAGGTCGGGCACGCATTCATACTGGAAGATCGCTATACGAAACCGTTGGGAGCGAGCTGCTTACAACCGAACGGGAAACCAGCTCCACTGCAGATGGGTTGCTACGGTATCGGTGTAACGCGGTTGATTGCGGCCTCACTGGAAGTACTTTCGAGTGAAAAAGACTTAAGGTGGCCACTCGCACTCGCCCCGTACCGTGTGTGCATAGTGACACCGAAAGCGGGCAGTAAAGAGGAATCACTGGTGGGTCCCTGGGTCGAACGGTTGTACAACCAGCTGCACACGACTGTACCAGGATGCCAGGGGGACGTTATCGTCGATGACCGGAATCAGATGACGATTGGCAAACGTGTGCTAGATGCGCGACGCATGGGTTATCCGCTGATAGTCGTAGTTGGAGCCAAAGCGGCCAATCCGGCTGGCAGTGAGCTGTTCGAACTGCACAATCTACTCGCCGGCACAGAGCAGGACCTTTCCTACACCGACCTAGTGGCCACC
>NC_064877.1:29835000-29842500 GCF_943734665.1 Anopheles aquasalis | reverse complement strand
TTTGTGCGATTGAAAAGGTGACTCGCCAAGGAACGGCAGTTACGGTCATACTGAAGGCGTTTCGCCCGAAAGAGAGCCGTCTGTTGAATGTGAGCATGGCCAACCTCGATACGATCGTCCCGGGCTGTGTGGTACCGTTTACCGTCGGTTCAGTGGTAAAGCGTGGCCTACGCGGGACCCTCTTCGATGATACGGTAGCTGCGTTCGTAAATGAGACCATGCTCACCCAACCAAACAGCAAACCGGAAAGCTACACCATGTTCCAGCAGCTCGATGCGACCGTTCTGTACGTGATGCCAGTCACAAAGCATGTGTTCGTTTCACTGGCCAAGTACCCGGGCAACCGGGCTGAAGGCAGCGTTGCCTATGCGGCCGGTCAGACCATCGAGAACGCCCACGTGGTGGCAGTGACCAGCGCGGGCGCCTGGCTACAGTTTGCCAAGGATTACCGTGCGCTACTGCCGAAGAGCGTCATCATGAAGCGTATCAAGGGCAACTACGAGGAGAGCGTTGTGATGAGCAAGTATCACGTCGGCTCGGTGCACACGCTCCGCATTTTGCGCTACGATCCGCTGAATCGAACGTTCATCGTCTGCGATACGCTGGAGAATGCGGCCGATGAGCTTACTGTGCAGGACATTCAGATCGGTGAGGTATATCAGATGCGCGTGAAGAACCTGCTCGATACGGGAGGTTTTTTTGTCGAGCAGGGTGCGGTGCGTGGATGGGTTAGGCGCGAGTGGTTCGATCGAACGCAGCACGTTAAGGAAGGTGCGCGGGTACAGGTGCGAGCCATGATGTTCGAACACGGCACACCGTACGTGCAGTTTACAAATCGGCACGATCTGCTGAAAAAAGGAGTCCGAATTCTATCATCCCACGAGCAGCTACAGAACGCGACCTCCATCCTAACCGCTCCCGAAGCGAAACAGTTTCACGGATTGGTGGTCCATGAGACACGGGAGTATTTTATAATCAAGTTCGCCAACGACATCAAAGGATTGCTGATGAAAAATTTACACGATATTGAGCAGGATACCGTTAAAATGCACACGCTACGCATCGGCAGTGTCGTTCAGGTCACGGTGCACCAGTACAATGCTGCATCTCAAAAGTTGCTCCTTTCGTTGCCACTGCACAGCACCGACACGGTCTCAACGCTGACCGAGGCCACTGTCATTGCGGTGTTACCGACGGGTGTCGAAATAGCGCTAAAAGAAGATAGAAGCAAGGGCACCATCCCGGTGCAATACTTTTCCGACTTTGCGGCCCACAATCCCCTTTACGTCGGTCAGCTGAAGGAAGGGCAGAAGCTATCGGTGGTGAAGCTACGAAACAACACGTACAGCGTGCGGGATGTGGAGTATTGTCACAAAAATCCGATGCTGCTGAAGGAAAATGCTCAAGGAGCGATAGTACGCGCAAGTTACTACTCGCGAGACGGGCAACCGTTTGCCAACCTACTCCTCAGCGATTACGCAAAGCCGATAGAGGTGCGGCTACGCGATGAGGACAAAAAAGCGGAAAGTATTCCGGATGGAGAGATCATCTACGTACGGATATCGTACGATCGCAATGGCAAAACCGACGACTCCTACAAGCTCAAGGCAAACACGCAACGTCGAGTGGTGTGCCCACGCGGTGTCGAGCACGTGTACGAGTACATCGAGAGTTACATGCGCGATATAAGTTGTTTAATTGAACGGTAAGCAACGTGATCAATTGATGAAGCAATTGAAACAAGGTCTTTGGGCAGCTTTTAACTAAATGCTTCTTTGTGTATTGTTTCAGCTACAAGAAAGCGGGAAAAACGTTTGCAAACTTCACTGTTGGTCAGCAAGTTCGTTGCACGATTGAAAGCGAGGTAGCCGAAAAGTTCGTCGTGAAGGTGCAGTCGGAAGAGGACGATTCGGAGCTGACTGCAAAAGGAATCGCTGAAAAACCGGCGGAAACATCCAGTAACTTCGATATCGGGGAGCAAGTTGTTGGCCGCATTATATGGGTCGATGTAGTACGCCAGGTGGTACAAGTTTGCATCGATCCAGCTCGTCTTCAGTTCATTGAACAACGCAAACCGAAAGCCTCGGAGTTGAATCCAATCTACCGTTTGCACTGTTCGGAACTGTACTCGAACGAATACGTCCACATTTGCTGCGCTACGAAAAAAGCGGGTCCACTGATTGTGGTTCCAGTGAAACATCACTACAATGATGCCCTGTGGAAGACCGGTGGCAAAGCGGTGAACATTGTTTTACCGCTGCATTCGCTGGGCGATATGGTATTTGCCGTTACGAAGTACAACTACGGTCTGTACAATGGGTTTGATAACATGGAAAACCCAACCAAACTTTACGCAAAACCACAGAAACGTCCAACAGGCGTGCAGAATGATGGCGAGCGGCTGAAGCTCCGATCGCAAGGAAAGCTGCGCTACGTTAGAGAGTTACCGGAAACGTTCCATGAATCATTGCTCGATGACGATCAGGCGGAGAAATCGGAGTCAGAAATCGACGAATCGGATGGAAATGATTCGGACGCCAGCGACAGCTACCGGGACAGCGTGGACGATGATGAGGATGAAGATTTCGTTTGCTCTGATGAGGAGGAGGATCAGGAGGAACAAGTGCAAGAAGAGATTACTGAAGTCAAGACCAAACCGATGAAGAAACAATCGAACCAGGAAACAGCTGGTCACAAAGGTGGCCAAAAGGGGGTAAAAGAACCCAAGAAAACTTTGCCGGTTATTGCAGTTACTAAAAGCGAGAAGCAGCTCAAGGTTACTGACGACACTAATAATTCGAACAAAAAATCGAAAAAGCGCCAGATAGAATTGGTTACCACAGCACCACCCGCAGAAGTGACCCAGAAAAAACGCGGTAAAAAGAAGCAAGTTGAAGTTGCCGCGTCGACGGAGCAGGAGAAGAAACGAAAGAATCAAAATGCAAAATCAAAACCGAAGCCGGTCGGTCCGACCAAAGAACCGACGAAGAGAAAGTTGGAGTCCGGTGCTGAAGCAGCTAATGGATTGGCAAAAAATAAGAAAAAGAAGAAAAAGTCTCTTCCGGCGGGGGTCAACGATATGCTGGATAGCTTTTGCGACACCCAGTTGGACGGTGGTTGCGATTTTTTATTCGGCGACCAGCTTGATGGTGCCGTAGGTCTGATAGAACCGACGAAGAAGGTGAAAAAAGCGAAAAAGCGGAAGCATAATGAAACGACCGATAATGCCAACAAACAAGGCAGTAGCAGTAGCAACGGCAAACGGGTGCTTCCCGGTGCGACCAACTTTTGGGATTCCACACCCGTGTACAAACGCGACCGGAACCCATCGGACTCGGATGACGACGAGCGTGAGGATGAAGAGGGCGAGCAGCAGGAGGGCACCAGTAAGCGAATGACAGGCAAAGAACGGTTCGAGGCGATGAAACAGGAGGAGGAGCGCCTGCGAAAGATCGAAGAAGAGCTAGCTGATCCATCGGTGGCACCGCACACACCGGATCAGTTCGATCGCTTGGTGGTGGCCCAGCCGAACAACAGCATGCTATGGATTCGCTACATGGCGTTCCACATGGAGTCTGCTGAGCTCGATAAGGCACGGGCAGTCGCCCGGAAGGCATTGAAAGCGATCAATTTTCGGGAGGAAGCGGAGCTATTGAATGTATGGATTGCGCTGCTGAACCTCGAGCTGCGCTACGAGACGGTGGCCGCGTTCAAGGAGGTCCTACAGGAAGCGACCCAGTACAACGATGCGTTCAAGGTGTATAGACGCGTACTCGACATTCTGATCGATTGCCAGAAGCTGCCGGAAGTGACCGAACTGTTGGAGCTGTTGGTGAAACGGTTCCGCAAGGAGACCGATATGTGGTACCTGGTGGCGGACGCCTGGTATCGAATTGGCCAGAGTAAGAAGGCCAAACCGTTGCTGAGTCAGGCAATGAAATCGCTGCCCAATCGTGAACGTAAGTATTGGCAGTACCGAGTACCCGAGTATACCGGCAGGATTCAATCGATTCATTTGTCCTTTTTTTCTCCCCTCGGCAGATATTCCCCTTATCGTCAAGTTTGCCTTCCTTCACAACCGCCATGGCAACCGGGACGAGGCGCATCTGCTGTTCGAGCAGATACTCACGTCGTATCCGAAGCGCACGGATATCTGGTCGCAGTACGTCGACATGCTGGTCAAGGATGGGTTGATCGAGGAAGCTCGACAAATTCTGGAACGTGCGATCGTACAACGGCTGCCAATGAAGAACATGAAAACCCTCTACACCAAGTACGTGACCTTTGAGGAGAAACACGGAGACCGTGAAAGTGTGCATCGGGTGAAGCAGATGGCGGCAGACTACGTTCAGACACAGCTGAACAATGCGGGCGTCACGACGGCCGCCGATAAGGGGCGTAAAAAGTAATTCTCGATTATAGTACGCGGGAACTGTTCTTCTTTTTTTTCTTTTTTTTCCGTATACATAAGCATATTCTACTTATATGAATAAAGTCTACGTCGTTAGTTAAAAGATACAGGGTTTCCGCCTCCTTGTTTTCCGTTTCCACTAACTTATAAATAAGCCGAGAAAATGGAATTTGTCGCCGAATAGCATCCAAAAGTAAAACGACAACCATACGCTCTTGACCGCTGATCATGCTAATAAGCATTCGAGCGAATTGGTCTAAGTGATGACGAAACGTGTGCGTAAGCCTGTGTAGCTAAGGCAACAGATGAATGAAGCAAATGAAATACCACATAGCAGGCATGTGGTGTTCATGCCAATTTGCATATGGCAGACGTGCCGTGCCATTTCATGTATTTTTAGAACCGATTCAAGAAGCGTGTGCGAGAATGGCGCTTCTGTAGCGGATTTCGGAAAAATATCGAACACAGTGAAACGCAGATTTTTGCCAGACACCCACCCTCTCAATCTCGCTACCAATCGAAAGAGCAAAAGTAAGCAGAATGCGTGATAACCGATGGTAGTACAGAACGTGGGGCTACTACTTTGTGGGAAGGAGGTGGAAGATTGTTTATTGTTCCGCGTTCTCGCTAGCACACGCAGCACACGCGGCTGCTCTCCGTGGCTGAATCTCTCGGCTCTCTTACTAATGTGGCGCTCACTCTTTGGTCCCGCTGCGGGAGCGAAGTGCGGTGGAATATATTGTCTTGCAGGAAGTATTTCGCGTGGATTGAATCGTTCTAGCGGCGGCGAACAGAACGCACACGCACAGTAGCGGTACAAAAACGGTCGATCCAACGGTTATGGTTTGTAGCGGTGCCGGTCGTGTCCCATATATGGGCGTCAAATGCAGCACTGTTGGCCGTGCGTAGTTAAACACACCCCGGCATAACCGATAGTTCTAGCTTGGCCGACGGCTGTAGGTGATCGCGACTGGTGAACGATGGTGTGCTGGCCAGACCAGAAATCTACTAAATTGCAGTGAATACTTCATTGCAGCTTCTTGCCACGCGCCGTTCTCACGGGGGGTCTGCCCTGTTAACGACCTGTAGATAACCTCTCGAGGTAATTTATTTGTTTTTTTTTTGTCAACATTTTCTCAGTAAGCTGTGAATGGTGGTTCTGGATTTCAATTTGTGATTTCTAGAACGAAACATAGTGTGGTGTGTAGTGGATTTCCTTTGCAAAAAAGGCGATTACGGCCACGTAGCATGGAATTGTCGGTACAGCTAATCCGTGAGTGAAAGTGTACATTTAGTGATTGCATCAGGTTGCATCCTAGCCCATCGTTAACTCATAGTTAGTCAGTGTTTGGGATCCTTATGTAATAATCCTGCCGAAGTTTACAGGGAAAGTAACGAATATACTCATCCATCCTTCCTTCAGTGTTGTACCGCGTACACCAAGACAAGAGAGCGGTTGTCGGAATGCTCTTTGCTTCCTTAACGCTGACTGGTGGTAATATCGATTTTTGCAATCCTTTTTTTTTTGCCGCAAATCAAATGTTTTGCAACTGTTACCCCCGTGTAATACTCTGGACGACGTAAACTGTAATCTCAGTTGGTTACCGGCAATCGGAAATTGTGTTGTGCATTCTTGTGTGGATTTAAATATTCTACCCACTCGGACAGATAGCGCTCGATTCTTCGAATCCAATCAAAAGGGATGAAGTAACTTCAGCAACATTCAGGGACACCACGGCCTTGTGTGGCCAAATCGTCGTTTCGTAGTAGTGGTGTCGAGGACATTTACTTGTGAACGTATTAGAAACAAGGATGTTTGCAGGATTCGGTCGTTGACAACGGTTGTGTGCCAACTAGAAGGGTGCGGTGCAAAGGAACTGCGTGTGGTCCAGATGTAAGAGAACAACTTTACAATTGATTCAACAGAGAAGAAAAAAACGCTGGTAAAACAGAACCCCGTCGCTCCCTAAGTACATCACGAGGGTGCCGTGTATGATTCGAGAATATGCGGAGTTTAATTGCACAGTCGAGATGCATGTAATGCTTTCAAACTGCCTTGTAGCACTTCAGATTTCTATTGGCGCAATGTGATACAAATTCATACTCGTACGGCTATGCCGTGCCATTCACTGCGATGCAAACTAATGCTCGTGTAGCATATTCTTATGAAAATTATGCAATTATAACAATTGATTCTAGTAAAGAAATTATCGCTTGATATGACTGATATCACTTTTTCGATAAAGTTGATTAGTTTATTATTGGCGATGATTTCAGTGACGGAATGTCTTTTTTCATCAATCCACACCGTTTAAATTCATATTCGTTCGCTAACGTGCATCATGGATTACTCGATTTATCTCAGAAAAATTGGGTTCGTATGATACCCCACTGTTTCAAAGCAGAAAAGCGTAGAGATGAATGTGCATTTCTGTATGTCTGGTTTGCCTGATGCAATGCTAAATAATATTTTGCCCGCTTCCTTTGGCTGTGTTGGTCTCAAACCTCATCGCGGTTTCCAGAGAATAGTCAACAAATCAAATCAATCAGCCACAAACAAAACGAAAGCAACAGAAAAAGCGCACGCAAGAAAGAAGGATCTTGAACAAACAGAACCGGAGCTGTGCAAACAACCACCAGATGGGTTTTTGGGGTTTTTTCTTCTTCATTATCTTACGTGTCATCGATTCATTCAAAATTATCACAGACACATGGCAATTTTCGAGAGGCGGCAAAACAATCTACCAACAATCATTTACCCTTCCAATGTTACCGGTCCATTATCAACCAGAGCGTGTCAGATCGAAAGGTGTAGATGTTTATCCACCACGATACGCTTGATACGTTCGATACGTACATCAAACCAACTGAAAAATGCAACATCAATTCTGAAGCGGTGATCTTTTGCCTCTAGCAACGTTACGTTACACTGTGTCTACTATGATAACCGATCTGCTGCATGCACACAAAACAATCCTTCCGAGCGAGAGAACGACCATGCACAGCCATCGTTTCCCCGGTGACGCACACACTTGTCTGCCGGGCCGGTTTCTATATACAACACGTGATCGCTAATGGTTCCTGAGCAC
>NC_064877.1:29825000-29827500 GCF_943734665.1 Anopheles aquasalis | reverse complement strand
TTTTTTGACGTTTGGATTTTGGACGACGAAGAAGACGAAGGTATTGGCGAGGATGTTTTGGAGTTTTTCGACTTAGGCTTAGATTTGGCACTCTCCTTGGCTTGAGGCTTCTTAAAGGGAGAAGAACTGGCTGCTAGATCGTGCATTGATGCTCGTCGTAACACCACAGTGCGCTGTTCGTTCGCTGTTGAATCATCGATCCGACTGCGCGAAGGTGACGCTGATGTGGATTTGACGAACCGACCTACAGTTTGCCGTGTTGTTAGTGCTGCCTCGTCGCCGTTCATGTTCCCTCCCTGCGGAGCTGCTGGCGAGGATGTACGGGAATTCCTCGACAGCACCTCCTCCTTACATGCTGTCTTTATGTTTTCCTGCTCAATTCCTGTACTATCTTGTTTGGCATTCGCTGTTTCGGTATCCTGTTCAATCTTAATGGTAGTGGCACCAAGGAGGGCGGGTGATTTGTTAAAGAAGTCCATGATTTTTGCCTGCTTCATCTGGGAGCTGCAGTCGCCCATCTTAACCGGACTCACTGCCAGCGCTTCCGAAAGTTTGCGCTTTCTTCGTCCTTCGTTTCCGTTGCTCATAGCGATGGCAGCGGTAGCGATTTTCGGAGAGCCGACGTACCCAGTAGGCTTGTAACGCTCGTGGGTTTTTTTGATAAATCGTTTCAACGCTTCACTATCGCTAGTGAGCTGGTGGATTTGCTCCGGGGACAGGAGTTCTGGGCGGTAGTAGTGTAGCAGTGTAGCAGGCACCGTGCCGCGCAAGAGAGCGAGTGGGGGAGAAGAGAAGAGAAAATACGAATTTTTAAAATTGACGCGACTAGACACGAAGAAAACAGTACATTAGTTTCTACCACAAATTACTGGGAAGGGCGGGCTGTCTTCCGTTTCCCCCTTTGAATTTGTCATGCTTACTAGCCTACTCTGCCCGAGACTATGCTGAGGTCCGTATTTTCTCTTGCTTTCACCCATCTCTCTCTGCCACGCATACACTACACCACCACTGTTACTGCACTTAGTGCACTCTTCCTCCCCCGCGGTGGAGGCAAACGCGTACAGTGTAAGTGCTTCTCCTCTCGCAAAAGGATGCATTTGGTTTGTTGTTATAGTTCGTGCGATTCCGTGGGTTAACTAGCTTTGTTAGTGATTCCGCTAGAAGGTTGACAGTCGAAATCGGGGTTTGGAAAGAGTGAATCTAAAACTCTGGAATGTGTTATGGAAAAGAACTGATGGGTGGTATGTTGTTCAACTAAAGGATCCCGTTCATGGAGATACAATATAGATACCGCGAAATAATAAAAAGGTAACCGGTCGACATCAAACGGGGTAGAAAGCAATACGAAAATAGGACAAAACGGTATTGATGTAAAACAGCGCTTAAAACAGAAACACGCAGTATCCTACTGACGAAGGATGTGTGTGGCCGGTGCTTCAGCGCATTGTTGATCACTTACCCAGCTTGATGGTGATATTTCGCTCCAGCTCGTTTTTGAAACGGACCGTCTGTACGCCGGAGATGGCTTTAACAACTGTCGACTTTCCGTGCGCTACATGGCCAATAGTGCCGATATTGATAGTGGCCTGGCGAGAAATAACCTCGGGCGAAAGGGGCGTCAGCTTTGTAATATCCTAAAACGACAAACAGTACAAATTAGAAACCAGTTACTGTTAAGCATTGGGATCTGCGGTTCTGTTGCTCCTTGAGCGCCTCCTCTCGAACCGTGTCGGCAACGAGTAACCATAACCTAGAAATCCGCATCGATCTCAGATACCATTGCATCAGCTTCGACTGGAACTGGATGCACTCGGTGGTGATAGGTTTGGTTCTTTTCTGCATATTCATACTGATCACTGCTACCTTTATGTGAACCAACGAAACAACCCTCGGTAATGCCTCGAAGAGCAGCATGGAAATGTCTTGTTGGCATTCTGCCGCTGCACCTCCGGGCAGGTCCACAGGTAGCGTCGCGGGGAGTCCTGCGTGCCGTGTGTGCTTACCAATTTCGAAAGATCCTGCTGCTGCAGATGCGGTTGCCCCGTAGTGGCCGTCGAGCCTTGCTGATCAGCGGACGACATCGTTGCAGAAGAGAATTGAGTTGATCACGCGTCTGCAAGTTAGCGAAACCGAACGAAACCGCAAATCGGGTCGTGCAAGTGGTGCTGGCTGGCTTTACGGCGATGAAAAAGAGTAGGCAAGAGGGGGTGGGAGGCGCAGTCGCTGTCAGTGTCAAAAAGTTTCATCGACTTTTTTTGATCGTACCATTCTGACAACACGGCTTTGTCGATAAACAATTCGCGGACGCCTGAAAAGGGGCTAAAATCAGCTAAAAGCAAAAGAATGGAGAATAAGCGCTATAGTACGAATAGAAAAGTGTGCTGCTACAAAGGTTGCAACAATGACACAGTCTCGAACCCGGCAGTCACGTACTTTCTGTTCCCAAAAGACCCTACTCGCTACAAAGTTTGGGCGAAGCAGTCTGGCCTGACCGAGCAAG
>NC_064877.1:29807500-29820000 GCF_943734665.1 Anopheles aquasalis | reverse complement strand
AAAGGGTGGAAAACCGGAATCGTATAACCGCTTCAGAAGGCTACACATTCTCTGCCACTTTCTGATAACAATGCACGATTGCGAGCGACACAGCAGCGCACAGTGCCTGGTACGCCGACATCCGGCTTTTATCTTCGGAGCGTTCCAAAGGTTTCCGAGGTCCGAGCTATCTCCCGCGGGGGCTGGCAGCAACCAACCATCTCCGTCCGGATGTTGCGAAGAGTGCATAGTAGCTTCGACAAATTTCAAAGCCTGCTTGAGCTCGACCTGCGGTTTGCTGGTGCGGCTAATCTGTTGTTCACTGATAATACACTGCTGGCCAGACAATGTTTCTTTCGAGGGGAGGCAGACAAATAAGGAGTATATGCAAAAGCAGTTGATAAAAAGGTCGCCACCATAAGTAGCGATTGTAGAGGGATCGCTCAAACACGTCTACAGTTATACTCCTCGTTAAAGGTCCATGTAGCTTGGCGCAACCCGTAACCGTGCTCTAGCAACTTTCGAGACTTTCGGTGAACAAATGGCAGGATATTTATGGTGTATTGATTTTTATTAGCACTTCACGTTGGAGGGCAGGGTAATTGGCAGTGGATTATAGGAAGGAAAGGAAGGAGGAGGAGGAGGTGGCTGGAGGGATGGTGAAAGGGTAGGAAATGGTTTCGGATCGATTTTCTTACACTAACCCTTCCTGTCTTCACATCCCTTTTGGAAGAAAATGCATTGCACACACACACACACATACACACAGCTGCTGCAGGTTTTCCACAATCAAAATGGATAAAGTTCGGGGGGCTCGCATGGAAGAAAACGGTTCATCGAAGGGTGCCTTTGTTGATCCTGAATCGGTTTGATCCGGATCGGTTGATCGTTGTCGGGTCCCTTAGGGGTGCAGCAGGGGCAGGTTGTTGCTGCACTTGGCCTGGTGCAGTAGATGGCCGAGCTGGTGGGTGTGGAAGTCGAGGTACTTGGCGATCGGTTCCTGGAAGCAAAGCTCCTGCTTGTAGGCGGCCGTGCAACGATCGGGACACGGCACCGAGTTCTGCTCCAGGCACAGCTCGTGCTGTCGCTTGAACTCTTCGCAGCACTGTCCGAGACCAAACTGCAAACAGTGGCGTTCGAGGTCGGCTCCAGCCTCGTCACAGTACACGCCCAGCTTGATGGCCACGCAACGCAGGAAACACTTCGTTTCCGCATCCTCCGGGAAGAGTCCGGACAGGTACGCCGGGTACTTGCGCAGCGGAATGCGCAGAGTGTTGAAGCAGTCGAGGAAGATCTCGTAGAACTCGAGGAAGGATGCGGGACGGAAGGCCGGGCTCGTCTCCACCACGGTTACCGGTTGCACTTTGTGGGCGCACTTGGTACACTCCGGGGCGTGTGGCGGATAATGGCCGAAGGGATTGGCGCTAGCACCGTGCAGCAGAACGATGCTGCACACGATCACACCGAAGACGGCGGCAACTTTGGCCATTTTGAGTGTGTTGGGATTGAGTGCGGTTCCGCGGTGTAGGCCGATGTGTTCCTGCTACTAACGGACGGTGCAGTACCAGTGTCTGGCCGGGTTCCTCCGATGGGTTGTTTTATACTTTGCGGCCACCGAAAAATGTCGTGGAAGATATGGCACGAACATATCGCACCACAATCATCATTGCCACACCGGCAGCTATCACCGACGGGCACTGCAATCGAACAGGAAGCTACCGTTGGAAGGTGTTTGGAACAACATGAATCACGTTGTGTTGTTTCTTAGACCCACCACCGAGACGCGGTCGCTGGAGGACACGTGCCTTTTTAGTGGTTTGATACGTTCCGGGTTAAAGCTATCTCTGTACCCCGAGAAACCCCGAAAAACTATTCCAAACACAGTGATGGACCCATGGTCCGAGGTCCGAGTCCGAGCTAGTGGATCACTTATGGAGCTAATTTAAAAAAAAAAAAGTAATAGAATGCCATCCAACCCATTGTATGGTTGAGTTTTGCTTTGAAATAATGGACAAAACGGTATTTTTTGGGATTCTACGCATGATATGGCCATTCAACACTGCTGCAGGGTGAAGCATGATAAAGTATTTCCTTTTCGATAGTATACAATGAGGTGACGTTTAAGTGTTTCCTGTTACTTTCAGAGTGTGGATCGAAAAACTGTTCAATAAAATTTGTGGCGTGTGGGTGCTTGTGTGGATAGTGATGACGAGGATGGCACTGTAATTGTAGCCAAAGTGTTGTGAAACGAAAGAAGGAAAAGTGAAATTAGTTCTTCTACAACCGGAATTACCAATCAAAGTAACGTTAGGTGTATCCTAACATCCGTCGCAGTCTTCTACGATCATTTGCTCTACATCGTTGTTCGGCGTTCTAATTGGGCAAACGGATGCGTGCGTGCAACAGTGCAGTTTTTTCAATAGTCTCGATTTGCTTGTGTAACGAGATCTGCGCAAAAGGTGGAGAGTGTTCAAATGTGTTCTGATTATCTGGCAATGGGCCAGTAGCGAAAGCATCGAAATGTCACCCCGTCCAGACCGGCGTCGAAGCCACCGGGAACGGTGATATAAATAAATGGGAAAAAGTTAAAAAAAAAAACCCCAATCGCCGTAAACGGTGTCACCAGTCGACCTCGTCTAGACAGTAGCTTCCAGCACTAGAGCAGCGCACACGGGTGATCAGAGAAAATAGCAGCAAAAACAACAGGAAAGTCTTCTCCGGGACATACTCCCATTTCCAGCCACCGGTTCTCTCGGTGATCTCTGATAAATAGTGCACAGGCGGAGATCTGGATTCTCAAAACCGGCAGCACCATGACTGTCGATTTCAACGATTATTTTTGGGTAAGTAAATAAGCCATCTCTGTACTACTTTGTCGAACCCGTTCATATTTATGCCATGGGATGGATTGAATGTCTTGAAAAGAAATTTCATTTGTACCTACTAGATCATATTGTGTGTTACAACTATCGTTTGTTTTATAAAGTTGTGAGATCATCTATTCCTTGAATGCACTAATCATTCATGTTCCGTAAATTAAGATTAGTTTGCCTACTTTGTGCTACTACAAAGCAGCATGGCCCTAGGTGGTGGAACGACAGTTGGACCAAACAGGCTATTCTCTGTTATCGGTGGAACTGGTAGTTGTTCACTCTGGCTTTATCCTGTGCTGCGTGTTTTAGAACAAAGACCACGCACCACAGAGACGTGTTTTTAAATGATAACAGTAAGCGGGTTTAATATTGGAAATCGATTCCAACCGCTCATATGGTCGACGGCCGACGAGCACGTCACTAGGGCACTCCTCCCGCGTAACCTTAAGCTTCTGCTACTGCTGGTTGACGTAGTTTGATGGAATGTAAAATCCACTCAGCTCAACACTCGCCTCGTTGCAAGATACCAGTACCGGGGGGAAGGGGCAATGGACCATGACCCTAACGCTCATACATGTCGGTGATCTTTTAGCAAAGAAAAGAAAAACAAAATGCGATGCGATGCGCTCGCGCACCCTCCTCAACCGTAATACATCGTTTAATGCCTTTTAACCGTTAAACTCATTCATAAGGATGAGACGGCGCCATTGAGCATTGCCGTTGGAGTAGTTAGGTACATTGCGCGCCTTTTTCGAAGCGCAAACTGTGAAGCGAATGGATAAAAACGCGTACACAGTATCCAACGCCTTCCGCCCCCACTAGCGGATGAGATGTCGCCATCGACTGTCAGTATCATCACGTGGGGGCGTTTCAAATATTTATCCGCCAAATATGCACACATATACCCATGTGAGTCGTCATTTGCAGTGTCGAAGGATGGTACTTCTTATGGTATTGCGGAGAGCGTAAGCAAATGATAAGCGCCTTTTAATATTAATCGTGAGTAAGGAATATGTTGCGTTACTTTATCTGCCTTTTATCTAGAAGACTATCTGTGCACAAAAGAAATATACGCTTCTCGTAATTATGTTTGGAAAATAGATTGCCAATATATCTTGTTTGCGGATTATACGTAATCGATCATTCGCCGCTTGCTGAAACTTTGGAAACGGGAAGGAATTTGTCTCTGGTTACATGGCCTACTGGTTCATATGCTGATTACAACCAATCGGTATTCCACTAGCACTGCCATTACCACAAATTCTCCGGAATTCGTTAATATTTGTTAGCTCCATTCTAAAATATGATGCATCTTAGCAAATCATCAATAGGATTTTGATCCGTTTTGTTGTACACCTTAACGTAATCATCCTTGGTGAACATCTTTCTACAAAACTTACCAGCCCCAGAATTAATGTTATCGTATGGACTATTAATAAAGTTGCAGTTCGATTTCCAGATCGCTTTTTGTTATCCCAATCGCAAACAACATTTGAAACCCATGTGGGGCTGATGTGTAGTACCGGGAGCTAAAAATATCGAATTCATGGATAGATGCGAACGACGAGTGCGCAATGCTGCGGAACCCGACCCGTTTCCATGGGCGTTAGTGAGCACGTGTGTTGTCTGCTGCGTGAGTCATTTGGGACTTCGGACGTAGGAAAACCTATTCTATTCCCCCTTTCGGTTTACGTGATGGAAATTTTAACTCCATAGCAGCACCAAAGGAAGCCTTAGAAGCGGTCATTTGTCATGTTCAAGTACTTTCGAACAAAGATGGCGAACGTTCCTTCGAATCCAGCGTAGAGCGAGTGTCTGCCTGGTTTCGATCAAGTGATAGTGCCGCGGGTGATGAGAAGCTGAATGTGATGCAAGCAACAACAGCAACAAAAAAATACCGTGGGAATATGTTGAATCGAGTTCCGATAGGAGTATTGCATGCAGAGAGCATGGTAACGATGGAAAGACTTCACCAATTCAACAACGCCGCACCGCTGGGGGAACCGGTTGAAGTCAATAACATGCGGTCGTCGGTGTTCCGCCCAGCCATTGACCAACCAGCATGATGGTCCGAAAACAACATCCACGACATACCATAGTGTCAGTGACTTTCCACCCATCTCCGTTCCAGAAGGAACGCAGATACAGACCACCCGATCCGCTGCAGCCGTGTTCGTCGCGAAAACAAACCGGTATTCCGTACGTACCGAATATGTCATCTTGGGCATGCTTGTCATACTCATACTGTCGTAGTAAGATGCATATTATAACAAAGTCCAGAAGTCTTCGCCGGCCAAGCGCGCTCGTTTCGCTGCGCGATGAATAACGGAGTGAGTGGAAGCAAGCAAGGGTGTAAACGCGCCATCAATTGCTTCCAAGCGGCTGGCTACAAACGTAATTCGCTTCAAAGTAATTTGATTTAATTCAATTTGTAGTTGAAGGAGTAACCGAGAGCGCCCGGGATGGTTGCCAGTGCCCCGAAATGGGTTATATCATGCGAAAGGAAGCAGAAGCTTTTCTTGACACCATGAAAACTAGGTTTATTAGCAAAAATCGTTGTTGTACCCGCTATAATTGTTTCGAAAGAGTTAGTTGAGTTGGAAATCAAATCACCGAAATCTTCTTACTCTCACCTAAATGCACACAACAGAATACTTCTTATGGTTCACTTGTTGCTTAAAAGCTGCACCAGATCTTATTGGAAGCATGAAATGCTCTCATAGCTAATCTTGATATGTATTGCCTTCCTACTATTCAACTTGTTTCGGACCATAGTTTTACTCGAATCATTCAAAGATATATGGTTTCTTTGTAAACATTTTCAAATAGAAGAACACCGCACCGTCGGATCTTCCATCATTCATGCTTTAATAAAAAGGCAAGCATCAGTGAACACATATCGCTGGGCCTTTTATTTAGCACTTCAACTGCTGCTCATCCTCATGTGATGTGCATTATAAATGATACACCGAACGAAGCAATTCGGCGTTTAACCAACTCGAACGGCATTATAGTGGGGAAGGTAAAAGGTGTTGAATTTGGGGCTAAAGCTTGGGCTTGCGGTTCGAGATGGCTGAACTTGTGGGGCATACATGCCAAGGGAAGCATCCGCCATTGGCAAATTGGGCCCGTTACGTCAACCAGTACACTTTATCGATGTTTTTTTCTTTCCTAGCTCATAAGCACCCAAACAATGCACTACTGCGGTGGTGACGCGTTGGGATAGCTTTTGAATAATAGACGACTCTTCCATTTCACATTTCAGGGTGACAAAAACAATGGATACGAGGTGCTGTACCAGAACATGAAGTATGGCCTGTCGGCGACGAAGGAACTGGCAGAGTACTTCCGGGAGCGCTCGAACCTGGAGGAGTACAATTCGAAGCTGCTGACGAAGCTGGCCAATAAGGCGGGCTCGAGCGGTGGCGGTACTTTCTCGCCGCTCTGGATCATCCTCAAGTCGACCACGGAACGGCTGTCGGAGTTGCACGCCCAGAAGGTACAGAAGCTGACAGAGCTGGTGAAAAATGTGACCAAATACGCGGAAGATCTGCACAAAAAGCACAAAGCGGTGAAGGACGAAGAATCGGGCACCCAAGATGCTGTACAGGTAAGGGTATGCGGGTGAGAAATCCGTTTTGAGACGGTAATTATAATGTCTTGACGCTCGCACCTTCCGAAGGCGATGAAGGAGTCGACAAATGCCGTGGCCAAGGCTAAAGATATCCACAATGCGCGCCTGCAGGAGGTGGAGAAGGCACGCAAGGACAATTCTACCAAAGAGATAGAGAAGTCGGAAGCGAAGCTTCGTAAGCATCAGGATGAATATAAGACGCTGGTGGAGAAGCATAACATCATCAAACAAGAGTTTGAGAAGCGAATGACAATAACGTGCAGGGTAGGTTGTAGTGCGTTTGTTTCTTCCTACAAGATCGATATGTTTAACACTCTATCTCTATCATTCCCCCCTGTGCCGCCCGCCCTTCCATACCGTTTCGTTCGGCAGCGCTTTCAAGAAATGGAAGAAGCTCACCTCAAGCAAATGAAAGAGTTCCTGTCCTCCTACATGGATATTGCCCAGAATAACTTTGATCTAGTGGGACAGGTTAGTATCGGCTTTGCGGGGTTACTATTGAGCTGTGCAACTATGTAGGGAAAACTGTGAAAATGTGTCATCCCATGATCACCATTTCTCTTGCTAGGTTCACTCGGATTTAAAGCGTCAATTCCTAGAACTAACGGTCGATAAGCTTTTGGAGCAGTTCGTCCTCAACAAGTACACGGGTCTGGAGAAACCGGGTAAGTACGAGTGCAACAAGAGACACATTCGGAAGCCTTGAATGCTACAGTTTGTGGCACGATCTTGATCACACATTTCACACTTGTAAACATCAACCGAAGGACATGCGCTCAGCAATCTTACTTTTTTGAGCTTATCTATTCGAGCTTATACATTTGAGAATATTTATTTAGAAGTTGACTGTAAGTTTTGGAAATAATTTTTCTTGATGCATCCTGCATCAGTGCGAAAATTCCAATGAATTCGCTGCAGTCCGTTTATGTTCTGCCGTTTTGTGTTAGCCTACGTCCGTATTCTATCGTGTTACAATGAATGAGATAGTTTTGTGTATTGTGTTGTGTTTGTTTTTTATTATAGTTTTTGCTGAATGAAATGTGTTTCTGCATTTATGGAATTTTATTTATTTTGTTTAGTCAATAGCCTATTAATTTTGCTTGCTGAGCATCTATGTTTTTTTCTCAAACATTTTATTGTAAAATTTTAATTAGATTGTATTATTTTTTTTTGATTATTTGATTTTTTAAATATTATCTATTTAAGTTTGTGTGGAATTGTTGTGTTGTTTTGATAATTATCTTCAAGCTCGTTTGATATGCTTACGACCGCTAGTTGCTATTATATGTTCAGATATTGAGGAAACTCTACTACACCCCTTTAGTGCTGTAATCAAGATGTTTTATCACAAGTGATCTTTGCTCACGGATCGGTAAGACTCGTAGGATGAATATACCACCTTCCACGAAGTATTATTTCTTCCACGAAAACAGCTATCGGTTGTATTTTGTAGTGCGGAGTATACCAATTGCATGTTTTTATTTATTCACCGTTTAAGCGACATGGTTTGTGCCGATCATGGCGAAATTGTGCGTAGGGAAGGTTGTGTTGGAATTGGTGTTTTTAGGTTTTTGTCTAGGGATTGGTGAACGTTCGATCAGGTTGGAGCTATCATTTTCCGTTGTGTTTATTCGATTTCTCCGATTTTCTTTCTCTCACACACGCTCATGCATCGTCCTCGGTACTGTTTATGTGGCGGGTGTTGAACCGTTCTCTTCTTCCCATTTAGAGCTAATTGAGCTTGATTTTGAAGGCAGTATTGGTACGGGGGGAGCCGTTTCCGGTGGCCACGGTCATCAGTTGCTAGTAAATACGTCATCAGGTCCTGGCAACACCTCGCCCGCTCCGCTCTCCTCGATCGGTGGGAGCCTGCTCGAATCGCCACCTCTATCTGCGCACAGTGCCACGCAACCGATCGCAATAGCAGGCCAGGCCATGAAGAAGGAAAGCCATATACGATCGTGGTTCGGCTCCAGTTCGAACGCAGCTGTACCGACCAATTCGCCGGTAAATCTGTCCACCTCACCGACCGCGCTCTCGATAGGCGGTGGAAGCGCCTTGCGGTATGATGGACTTAGCGGTGATGGCACAAATCAAGCACAGCCACCACTACCACTGTCACTGCATCATCCGCAACGAGCGTTGTCTCCGACACCGAAGGTTGGCAGTAGTGGGACACAGCTGAACGATAGTGCCACGAGCAACACGGCAAACTTGTCCTCCGGATCCACACAAAGTACGAGCAAGCAAACAAGTAAACCGTTCTACGGCGATCTGTTCTCCTTCAAGCATAACAGTCCCTCCGCTAATCACAATCAGCAAGCAAACTCACCCAATTTGGCCACGAATGGCCATAACATCAACAGTGGCAGCAGCAAACAACAATCGCCACAAATGAAACAACCAGAGCAAGAATCTTTACAGCATCAACTGCAACAGCAACAGCAGCAACAACAGCAGCCTCAACAACAGCAACAACAAAAATCTTCCCGTCGCACTACTTCCCTCCTAAATCTCTTCATGTCTAACTCGCAGGGTAAATTTATCTTCTTAATCACACTCGCGAACTATACTACGTCCTTTTCATTCCTCTTAACCTACACTTGCTCACTTTCTGTACGACTTACTTACCTCTGTCCGTATTATGTTGTGGTCCTTCAACACTTGCCTTATCTATTCTTTGCTCCTTATTGCCTCTACACTGTTTTCTCGTTTCTCTCTTTTTTCGAGTTTTCCTGTATTTGTTTTTTAATTAAATACTATCGCTTGATTTAACTTGATTCATTTGTATGATTCCTTTTCCCACTTCAAATCTTTCTTGTCGATAGCAGTAGTCGATAAGTGTTACGTTCAAAAACATCCGTCGTTTTGAAAAATGTCATCATTATCATCCACAGCTTGCTACTTTTTTCATTCGTTTCATGTTATTTAAATATATTTATCGTATTCTTCTTTTACGACCTTGATTACGAAAATGCAAGAATTCACTATTTCGTATAATATGCTTTGTTCGGATAAACTAGATGGATCATATCATTTAACATGGCAAAAATTATAAAACTGGCTGCTAGTACTAAAGTTGAGGATTCGTTATGGTGTGGCAGGAAGCATATTGCTAAAATTGGCACTTCTATGTCTCCTGAAGATCCGAGAAACAGCACTTTACTGTCGCTTAAGTGGTTCGCAAAACGTGACGTTAACTGGCATTCTTTCATTCCGACAAGATGCTTATCCTAATTGCTCATATGATGACCGGCTACTGTGGTTACTTCCTTTCCACTAGCACCATGCAATTAGTCGTTCTTATTCTAACTGAGGGATGTGTTGGATGTTACACTTCTTAAAAATTTAGTTGAAGTTTTGAATATTAATTTGCCGATTGTAAGTCTAGTAAATCTTAGTGATTGAGAAGTTGTGAAAAAATAACATAAAACAATGTTTGATCTTGTAATCACGAGTATGCATATGATTGACAGTAAATGCCATTATCGTACATATTATTAAATATGCGTAAAAGAAGAGGCTTTATTGCTTCCACTATTTAATTGCTAATCTAGCCAGATATTTTATATGATCGACTACTTTTTTTAAAGTTATCTCTACACTCTCCTCTTCTCTCTATTTCACTCTACTTAAAGTCATTGTTTTACTGCCTACACTACTTATTTTATCTCATGGCTATGGTTACTGAATATTTCTTTTTAGTTTGCGAGAGATTCAATCAATAAGAACATACTTCGCAACAGTTTTCCCACAAAGTAATGTTTATATTTTTTCTCTTTTTGGTTCCCGATTCCCTTCTTTCTCGTTCTCTTATCTTCTCTTTACCCATGCTCATAATTGAAATCAATTTGGCAAAATTGTAAATCATCACCACTTCATCACTTGAACGTCAAACATGACGGGATCCTGTACAAAAACATGCGCTGCGTATTCTATTGTAATTCATCCGCCGATTCTTTGGTATACGATTGCGTTTGTTCGTTCTGCTGCGTACGCGTTTGCATATATGCAGGGAGCCGCGATAGCCGAGAGAGTCGCGATTCCGCCACAAGCGGCGGTGGTGGGGGTGTGGCAGGCAGCGGTATCATGGGCAGCTCTGGTGGTGCCGCTCGCAATTCCTTGTCTTCCACCGGCGGAACCGTTTCGGCCCCGACCAGTCCGAATGATCTCGACAGTGGCAGCGGCATCGAGCATCAGCAGCAGCAACAGCAACAGACCACAGGCAGTTCCTTCATCGGCAGGAATCCCTTGCTGCGAGGCTCAAAATGTAAATCATTCCAAAGGATTTTCAAAATTTTAAATGCGTGGTGTTGTGCCTTCTCTACATTTTCTACCCTTTTTCTCGGGAGTTTCTCTACGTCTTTTTCTCGTTTTGGGTTCTTCACTTTGATTTTTCTTTTTTTCTTAGCCATTTCTGTTGGTCACTTTGCTTTTCCTCGTCAACTCTTCTATTCTTCTTGGGGTTTGGTGTTCTTTTTTATCTCCGAGAGAATAGAGTGGACTAGAGTATTAGAGAACTGGAATACTTTTGGTCGATTTTTTTTTCTATGGACAGTTGGTAGGTTAAACATGTTTTATGGATTAATTTTTTGTAGTATGTTTGAAATATGTCCTTGTTTTTTCGGCCACCATCTCTGTCGCAAAGGATTGCGATGCTCCAACATTGATACCACGGTACTAGTTTTAGTAGTTATGGAAATTAACGATCGAAAGCAGCAGAAATAGCAAGGCCCTTAGCAGTATTTTCTGCAATGATTTCTCTTAACTGCTTGGAATTTTGCACGCCTTGGTTTGATTCAATTTTCGCTTACTTAACATCCTATACTAATCTAGTTCGTTTCATTCATTTCGCTTTTCAGCTCATCTTATGTTTCATTCTCTACCGTAATAGTGGACGGGAAGATTTGTGTTTCTCTTTATTTTAGCTTAAGTTTGACGTACTGACGTGTTAGCTATTAGCACGACGAAACGACGAGACAACGCTTAGCACTGTTCACCGCAAAGACGCCAACTGAAGAGGGCAGCCATTTGCGTATGGCCGCCAATAGTTTAGAGTACAATTTTAATTAAAATAATTGCAGTAATTGCCGTAATAATTCATGATACTGTGTTTTTGGATGTAGCTGTAGGGCGTTACTAGATTAGTGGACCAATGACTACCGGAAGGCAAACGACATCGAACATTCGCGAACACGCAAACTGCATATACTACAGTGTGTGTGCGTATGTGTAGCTGTGTTGTTAGTTGTGCAGATGCTGCTTTTTAGCGTTGCATAAGATAGTGTTATGCTCTAGTTCTCGATGTAGCACACGAAAGTTAACCAGTTAATATCTATTGCTTCTTTGCTATGCTGATGTTGGCTGTTTCATTTAATGGCAAGATTTGTTGTTTCTGCTGATTTTCTATTTTATTTATTGTTTCTTTTTTTCAGTTTAATACCTCGTTCATACTAAATCCCACACATCCTATTTACCTTCCCGTAAATAAATCCCTTTTCAAAAGATGACTCTGACTGACCACCACAACCACACCGCAATCATTACACTTACTCTACTACTGGGCTGTATTTTGGCAGAAGGTTGAAGCAAAATTGCGTTGCAAGTGTGCGTAATGGTGTCGTTTGGTAGATTCCAGAACATTAATGCTACTATGTGGAAACCTCATCTTTGGCTGAGGGATGTTTTTTTGTATGTTGTCTTAATCATAAGTGCAATTCTCACCACGACCAACTGGTAGCAGTCCTTCATTCCGGGATACGACTCCGTTTCCTGGGCCCCTTTACTCACCCACATCATCTATGTGTTTAGTGCGTACAGACGATTAGTTTGCTGACGCACGCTAGTCATCGAAAGTGCTTAGACTTTCGACCTGTGTGTCACTGAAAATAATTCCCAACCTATCTATAATCTCACTATCACTGAAATTCTCACGATATATCCCATAGACTGTCTCTTTTTCGATGGTTTGGGTTAAAGCAAAATCAAACAGGGTATCAAACATTTATTAATGG